>NC_043747.1:20097274-20397274 GCF_902148845.1 Salarias fasciatus | reverse complement strand
CCAAGAATGTGTCCACTGCTTTCGCAGTCACGACATCTCCCCTCCTGTATGGAAAGTCTCAGCAGAACAGAAGAACAGAGAATCACCACACATGTCATCATCATAGAAAAACCAATTTTCTCGCTAAAATCTGAGTTTCGTCACTCCTGTGTGTGTATGTCTGCACTTCCCGCTGCTGACCGAGCTTCTCCCTCCCGGCTGGCTGGTGCAGTGTAGCTGGCCGTGAGGATCGGGGCTGTGGATCGGAGCGGCGAGTGCCTGTACAGGACTTTATAACAAAACAAACACTCAAAAGAGAAAAACATATTAGTATATTATCATATTTGTCTATCAAACAATGTGACTGGTGGACCTTCGTCTCCATTCTCTCACTAGTGCTGATATTTTCTCTGGATTGTTTTCTGTTCAGGGTCCTTGGCTCCTCAGCAGTCTGATAAGGAGGAACCACTGAAAGAACTGCTTTCTTCAGCTCACTTTGGAGGGTTTAAAATAGTGAATTCAATAGAAAATCATGAATAATCATCCTGAGAGTTTGTCCTCAGGGAACCATCCTCAAACCTGTCAATGACTCAAGCAGCGACCTCTGACCCTGCATGCAGCTGGCAGTCTTGGAGAAATCAGTTTTCTCTCAAACAGGCCTGAATCACATGCTCTACAGCATTATCCAGGAAACGGTTCACAGGTGGCTCTCCTGGCCTCTGCCCACCTACTGAAGATGGAAAAGAAAAGAAACTTATTTTGACAAACTTCCAGAGGCAGAGGTTTCTGAAAATTTAGCACTGAAGTACAAATACTGCTACATTGATTAATGCTCAATGACCCGTAAAAGTACCAGTGTCAGAAAATACTTATGAGTGCAAAGCATGTCTCTAGACAAACTGCTCAAAGTATTGTTACTTCTAACCAATGGATGTTTTGTGTTGTCAGTAGCAGACATTTTATTTGATTCTTCTGATAAAATACTGCATTCAAAGTTTGTTCCTCAGAGGAATAATGAAAAACTATGCCAAGACAGCTTGTCTTGTGACCAAATGTAGATATAAGCAGGAATCTATTTCTATTGTATTCCCTCTCTTTAGGAAAAGGTTACTGTTTTTCCTTTATTTTGGTTTAATCTGCAGTTGAATTCGATTTTTAGATAAATCAATTTTTAAGATTGCAGAGTGAATCTCTCTCAGAGAACCAATCATCAATCACATCATAGATTAATCAACCCCGTCGTGATCAGACAGGCTATTAGATTCAATGATTTGAATATAAATTCAAATCTTGGGTGTCCTCAGTAGACTTCAGGTTAAAAATAGTGGAGTAGATTACATGTTCAACAAGCAAATTTGTTGACTCGTTGATGGATTCCTTATCTTAAACATGTAAAAAACAGGAAACAAAACAAACAGGTTGAAAACCTTCCCTTTGGTTAAAACCCTGCTTATTTTTCTTAACTTCCTGTTCTTCCTCCCTGTTCATCAAACCCTTCATCTCTTCACTTCACTCCGCCTCTCTCTCTCTCTCTGTCTCTCTCTCTCTGTTCTGTCTCTCTCTCTGTCTCCCTGTTCTCTCTCTCTCTCTCTCACTCTCTCTGCCTCTCTCTCTCACTCTATCGCTCTCTACCTCTGTCTCTCTCTCTGTTCTGTCTCTCTCTCTCTCTGTCTCTCTGTTCTGTCTCTCTCTCTCTGTCTCTCTCTCTCTCTGTCTCTCTGTTCTGTCTCTCTCCCTGTTCTCTCTCTCTCTCTCTTCAGCATTTCTATCCTCACACTTCTCTTCAACAACCGGTTTTGTGGCTCGAGTGAGGAGTCGCAATCCGTGTTTTACACAGAACCAGCAAATCAAAACCACCATGTATTAAAGTAAACTTTAACTCTCTCAGTGTTCTCAGATCACTCGGTTGTCTGCGTAACCAGCCAGAAATCATCGCTCGGGCCGTAGATTGTGACTCTTCTAAACATTCCAATATCTCGGTCCTGCCGACCACCCCGACCGGTGTGAACTTATCGAATAGTTGCTGAAAACTTTCAACGGGATCAGATCACGCCGTGCTGTTCTACTTCCTGTCTCTTCTTTTCCTATGTTTAACACTTTGGTGTTTACCAAACGTTTAGCACAAACAATAACAGCAAAACAAACAGCAACACAAACAGCAACACATGTCCTCTACAAACCTAAACAACCTCCCAGCATCATGACCTTCTTCTTTATTTACCCCCTTTTCTTTTAACGTGAAAGAGAGAGTCAGAGTCGTGAGGTGTGACCTGCAGGATCACACTCACCCAGTTTTCAAAAAGTTTCACCAGTAGAAACTTCCACACGCGACGCCACCCACAGTTGCAACAGTGCAGGTCAGCCCGTTAGGGAAATCATCAACCCTTCTGTTACATGCACCAGGCCCGCCCTGGTGAAGAAGCTATATTAAGATACCCCCCAAGCTCTGCGGTGCGTCAATCTCGGATCCAATCCGAGTGAAAACAAAGTCGCTTCAGGGACTCAGCCCTTCCACGCCAGTGGCCCCCAGGGCCGTCCAGACTCCAAGTCTAGAAACTCTTCCAAAGCTCTCTCAGCCACAGTTCCAAGTTAGAATTAAATTATTATTACAACCCAATTGTTACTAATCATTAGCAATTGATTGATAAGAATCAATCAAAAATTTAGGGACATCTTTGGCTCTTTATGTTTAGAAATTTGCTTTAACAATTCCAATCAACTATGAAATAGTTCTTTTATCTAGTCAAACATCCCCACAGGTAAGGCATTACTTCCTGAGTTAAATATTTAACAGAGGAAACATTTGCACTCACCTCGTTTATGTTGTATTTAGATCCCGGACGAGCCCCCAAACTGTTGTGGAATTTTTGGTGAATCAGAGCCAAAGATGACGAGTCAAGGTGTTGACGCTGCACAAGGAGGATTTATTGAGGATTGCAGAGGAAGCACACACAAATCAGCTGATTGAGAGCAAGGCTGTTGCTCCGAGGAGAATCCAACCCGACTCTGGCATGACTTCCGGCCATGCCAGGTCATATAGCTAGATCTCACGAGACTAGCAGACGCTGTTTCCAAGTGACTTCAGACAAAACAGAGCGGCCTTCACACTGTGTTCCTGAGAACTTTGAAAACAAAGCATTATTCCATATCAACTTTGGTGCAGTGTGCAGTTATACCAGAGTTCAATTGTCTCACAGCAGCTCTTCCTGTTGCAGCTGCTGTTCCTCACAGTGAGAAAAGTGACTGTGTAAAGCCATCAGGCCAACCCCTAAATGATCATATATTAACAATGTATGTGCTTTATTTCCATAAATAATCTGGAATAGCTTGTGTGTCCAACACTTAACTTTGTATCTGTGTTGAAAAAGCTTTGAACAGAAACCTGCTGACTGAAATGTTCCAACATCAGAAGGGGAGGGTCCTACCTGAGGCTGCTCGCTGGTCTCCAATAAATTTGCTCAGTGATTAACAAACTGTGGTGAAAGTGAACCTTAACAACTTAAATGAAAAATTATAAGAAGAAATGCGACAAACACCACCAGCTGCAGTCCTTTCGTGACGGGCCCCCCGCCTCTTTGTTTCCAGAGGGCGGGCGGGCCGGGGCTTCTGGACGTGAACACGGTGCAACCGCTGACACTTCACTTTCACGCATGGCAGGAAATGCTGGGTCCGCTCTCACCCTGGCTGTCCAGGACGCTGAGGAGCAGTTACACCCTTGAGTTTGCAAGCCGTCCTCCTTCTTTCAATAGGATCCTCCACACGTGCCTCGATTGCCCCTCGGGGACAGCCACACTTATGGAGGAGGTATCGTCTCTCCTGCGTCGGGGCGTGGTAACGGAGTTGAGCGCGGAGGAGGCGCAATCGGGCTTCTTATTTCCTGGTTCCCAAGAAACAAGGGGGAGTAAGACCCATTCTGGACCTACCCGTCCTCAACACTCACGCGACCACCAGCAGGTTCCGCATGCTGACGGTCAAACACCTCCGGAGATTGGATGATGTCAATCGACCTCGGGTACGCTTACTTTCACATCCCCATTGTGATGAGGCACAGGAAATTCCTCAGATTTGCCGTTGGAGAACGGTGTTTTCAGTACGACCACCTCCCTTTCGGCTATTCCCTCGCTCTGCGCGCCTTCCCCAAATGCGTCGAGGCTGCACTGGAGCCCCTCCATCATCGTGGTCTGAGGATTCTCACAAGGGCTGTCGCGGTAAACCGGTATTGACGATAATCGTGGTAATAAAAAATGAAATTTCAATATCGTGCTCAAAATGCGCACATGATAATATCGTAAAGAGGATCTAGTCCTGCTTGAAACGTGTATTTTCAAAATCCGCTCCTGTTCTTCCGCCCTGCTTCGTGTCCCTCCTGCAGCACCCCCACCTCTCCCCCTCTCCTCAAATGTAAACACAGCAGAACAGTGGTAGCGACACGGCTCCTAGCTAGCGTGGCTCCCAGTTAGCGAGCGTCCTGAGTGAACTAAACATGTCGGCGGTGGCCGACAACGACAGCGAGACGCTCTATCCTAACCCGAAAAAAGTGTGTTTAGCAACACTGACTGCACGTTGATGCAAGCCGGGTAGTAGTGGGGCCACATTAGGTAAGTTCCAGACGTGTCATTGTAATGTGTCCGGTGGGTTTCAAGTTGTGTCGCTGATGTCCGCCGTCTTCTCCGCCGGCCCCCTTCTAGCAACTAACCGGTGAGTACTCGGAAAAGGGCCCCATGCGGGGGATTTTCGACACGTTGTCGTTGCAGCGTCTAGTGTAGCGCCTTGAATCTGTCATTGAAATTGACTGATATCAGCAGTTCCTCGGGACCCCCTTCAGCTCGGGGCCCTAGCCAGTAGCGGCGCCTCTGGCCGGAGAGAAGCAGCTGCTGCGCTCATTCCGCCTCGGAGTTAAACAAACTAACAAACAAAAATCCTCTGCAGTGTGGTGGTGGTACAGGATTTCACCCCAACAGGGCCCTGCCTCTCCCGAGCTGGAGAGGCAGGTGAGGGAGAGATCTCCGTGAGGAGCTCTTCCTGTGCATCTGTCCTGTGAATGCTGTTTTCCACAATAAAGATCTGCGTCCAGACGAACCTGAGATTTTCTCGCGCCTGTCTGTTGAGTCGGGGCATGACAAGTGGTGGCAGTGGTTTTGGGAGCAGCGGTGCGCAACAGCAAAACGCACGGACACCATGGAGCCCAAGGAGGAGGAATTGCTGGAAATGACGGATCCGGGAGCAAAAACGCGCAGGGCGGTGAGAGTGGCGGTGGAGCGAGGTGAGCCCGCACAGGAGCTACTGTGGAGCGGGTTGGAGACGCCGCGGAGAAACAAGCCGAAACGCGTGGTGGCAGCCGAGCTGATCGACCCACAGCCCGACCCGCAGCCCGACCCGCATCTCATGATGTTGGAGCTGGCTGAACTTCTGAAACGATCGATCAGACAGAGTGAGCAACGGGAGGAGAGACGGGAGGCTCGTTTACAAGTTTTGGAAAAGACTTTGATGGAACAAAGAGACAGCACAGCTGTGCCGAGTGAGGATCAGCGTGGTGCAGTGGGAGGAGCTGTCGGCGGAGGCCCGACTCCTGCACCAATCATGGAGGAGGGCTCGGCTCTTTCCACCAATCAGGTACCTCTAGCGGGAGCTCCGATGATGTTTCGACCTGACCTGTCTTTACCAAAGCTGACTGAAGCAGATGAAATTGAGGTCTATTTGGCCACTTTTGAGAGACTGGCTATGACGTGCGGCTGGCCGAGAACCGAGTGGGCTATTCGCCTGGTTAGTTTGCTCACTGGGAAGGCCAGAGAAGCATATGTAGCCATGGATATTAACTCAGTGCACGATTATGATCAAGTGAAACGTGCAATTCTGACCAAGTATGAGATAACAAGAGACACCTACCGACGGCGGTTCAGAAGTGCGAGAATGAGAGCCGGAGAAACTCCTCATGAACTGTATGTGCGTCTTCGGGACATGGCCAGGAGGTGGATTCCTCCAGAAGAGCATACTGTGGACACGGTGATTGATGTGGTGGTTATGGAGCAGTTCCTGCACATGCTCGCACCTGAGATGAGAGTGTGGGTGCGGGAAAGAGACCCGAAGACGGCAAGTGACGTGGCGCATCTGGTGGAGATCTACATGTCGGCACGGCAGGATCCAGGGGCGCCCCGTAACTGTGTGGATGCTGGTTCTGCTAGACCCTTTAAGTTTGGGATGCATACTGACGTACTGCGTAAAGATGGTAGAGACCACGCAAATAAAAGTCCTCTACATGCATTTCAGACTGACAAAAAGGAGATTCGCTGTTATTCATGTGGGAAGTCAGGTCATAAAGCAGCTCACTGCCTGTTACACAAAAGTAAGACTAATTTTTGCTACGTGCCCAAGGCCTCCTTACCCTTGCAGAAAGAGCGGTTGTGTGATGTTGAGGTGAATGGTACAGCATTTAGAGCTTTGATTGATACTGGCAGCACACAAACACTAATTAAAGAGGGGGTAGTGGGTATGTGTGAATGTGGTTCAGAGGTGCAGATTGAGTGTGTGCATGGGGATGTGAGACCATATTCAACAGTTGAAATTGTGCTGGCAGTGCAGGGTGAGACGTTGAAGCTTCAGGTGGGCGTGGTTGACAGGCTTCCATATGATGTTGTGCTGGGAACTGATGTTCCAATGGTGGCTCAGCTATTGAGAGCAGCACAGCAGCAGTGTATGGTGGTGACACGCAGCCAGGCCAAGGGTTTGGTGCAGCCTCTTCCAGAGGAATGGTTGCGGGAGCTGCCATTTTGGGACGTCAGTATGGAGGGTGAGGATTTACCAAGCAGGTACCGTAAGTCGAAGCGTCAGCGAAGAGAGGCGAAACAGATGGGAACAGTCAGGAAGTTGGAGGCACTACTGCCTTCAGTGGTGTCACTGGGGAAGGATTTTGTGCAGCTCCAGAGGGAAGATCGCAGCTTAGCAGGATTGTTTGACAGAGTTTACAAGGGTCTGGAGACAGAGACTAAGCAGGAGTTCACAGTTATAGATAAACGTCTGTATAAGCTCGGAGAAGGAGTGAAGCAGTTGGTGGTGCCGAAGCAATTCAGGATTTCTGTGATGGAGCTGGGCCACACAATTCCTATGGCAGGTCATTTAGGTCGGGAAAAGACCTTATCACGCATCCAACGAAGGTTTTTCTGGCCTGGTATTACACAGGATGTGGCTGAGTTTTGTAGCTCCTGTCCAGAGTGCCAGGTCACTGCTGGTATCAGAGTGTCAGACAGAGCACCTTTGTGTCCACTGCCAGTGATTGAGGAGCCTTTTTCTCGGGTTGCTATGGATATAGTGGGACCATTGCTACCTAGCAGTTCAGGAAACCGTTATATCTTGGTCATCTGTGACTATGCAACTCGTTACCCTGAAGCGTTTCCTCTTCGATCAATAAAGGCCAAACAAGTAGCTAAAGCACTCGGGCAGCTCATCACACGAGTAGGTATTCCTAAGGAGATCATTACGGACCAGGGCACGAACTTCATGTCCACACTGTTAAAACATACTTATAAATTGCTGGGCATCAAGGCCATACGTAGTACTCCATATCATCCTCAAACAGATGGATTGGTGGAGCGGTTTAATCAGACCCTCAAACGAATGCTCCGAAGATTTGTCAGTGAAACTGGAAAGGACTGGGATGCCTGGCTTCCGTATCTCCTCTTTGCTTACAGAGAAGTGCCACAAGCTTCCACAGGGTTTTCCCCATTTGAACTGTTATATGGCAAAGCGGTCAGGGGGCCCCTGGATGTATTAAAAGAGACGTGGGAGGAACCATCGACTACCACCCCCAAAAATGTGATCTCTTATGTCCTGCAAATGAGAGATAAACTGGCCCAGTATGCAGTGATGGCGAAGGAAAACATGGTGGAAGCCCAAAAAGTCCAGAAAGGGTGGTATGACCGCCACAGCAGAGAGAGGGAGTATACACCTGGCCAGAAGGTGTTATTGTTACTGCCTTCCTCGGAGCACAAGCTACTGGCGAAGTGGCAGGGCCCGTTTGAAGTGGTGCGTAAAGTGGGGCCTGTTACGTATGAAGTCAACATGGAGGAGAAGGGGAGAGCCAATCAGGTGTTCCATGTGAACCTCCTCCAGGCGTGGAAGGAGAGGAAGCAGACTGTGGGGCTGGTTTGCAAAGTGGAAGATGAGGAAATCGCGGAGGGTTGTTTCCCTTCTGATGAAGAGGTGGAGTCTAAGCCAAGCCTGGATCATCTGTCGGAGGGGAGGAGAGCGGAGGTCGAGCAGGTGCTGAATAGGCCTGCATTGTTCACCAAGAAACCAGGACTGACTTCGGTGGTGGAGCATAACATACATCTGCAGGACTTCACACCAATCCGGCAACACATGTATCGTATTCCAGAGCGTTTGTTGAGCACATTAAAAGAAGAGGTTGATGCTATGTTGCGATTGGGGGTGATAGTGCCCTCAGAGAGTGCTTGGAGCAGTCCCTTGGTGCTTGTACCAAAGAAAAACGGCGAGATGCGCCCCTGTGTGGACTTTAGGAAAGTGAACAGTGTTTCCCGCTTTGACTGTTACCCCCTTCCGCGCATTGATGACCTCTTGGACCGCCTTGGTCCTGCCAGATTCCTGTCTACATTGGACCTCAGCAAAGGTTACTGGCAGGTGCCGTTAGCCAAAGAAGCAAGACCGCTGACTGCTTTCAGGACCCCCTTTGGACTCTTTGAGTTTACAACGATGCCATTCGGCCTGCAGGGGGCACCAGCAACATTCCAGAGAATGATGGACAAGGTGTTGCGGGGCTGTGAGGAGTTTGCAGCAGCATACCTGGATGATGTGGTTATTTATAGCTGCTCGTGGGAGCAGCACCTGAAACACCTTGAGACTGTTCTGGATCGGATTCAACAAGCCGGACTAACAGTTAATGGTTCTAAATGTGCAGTTGCTCACAAGGAGATCCAGTATCTTGGCTACACCATTGGTCCTGATGGTTTACGACCACAGGTGGACAAGGTGGCAGCAGTTCAGAACTGTCCAGTCCCTCGTGCACGGAAGGCAGTGAGGTCTTTTCTGGGCCTCATTGGCTGGTATCGTCGGTTTGTGCCAGATTTTGCGGACATTGCCTATCCTTTGACTGAACTGACCAGAACAAAAGATCAGAAACCCTTCCGATGGACCAAGGAGTGTGAGGTGGCATTCCACAGGCTTAAGAATGTGATATGCAGTCATCCAGTGTTGTCAAACCCAGACTTTTCAAAGGATTTTGTTGTTCAGACTGATGCTTCTCAGGTGGGGCTTGGAGCGGTATTAGCACAGGGAGAGTCAGGACAAGAGAAGCCAGTTCTGTTCATCAGCCGCAAGCTAAAACCCCATGAAATGCGTTATTCAGTTATTGAGAAGGAGTGCCTGGCTCTGAAGTGGGCTTTGGAGAGCCTGCGATATTACCTTCTCGGACGTCAGTTTACAGTGGAGACTGACCACAGGGCTCTGAGGTGGTTGCTGCAGATGAAAGATGCGAATGATCGCATCACCCGATGGTACCTGGCCCTTCAGCCTTACAGGTTCACGATCAGGCACAGGTCAGGATCATCCAATGTGGTGGCTGATTATTTATCTCGTCACCCAGGCTCCGAGATAACTGATGGGGTGGGTAAAATGTGAAGGCAGGATTTAATGGACCGGCCGTCCTGGCTGCGTAACTCGCCCTCATCCATAGACACACTTTAGTTGTGGGGTAGTTGGGAGTATGTTTAGTTTGTTTTGTGAAGAATTAGGTTTGTTTATAGGTTACCATAGCTTATTATATTTGGGATTGGCCAATCAATTTAATCATCATCTTCACTCTTATTCCGTTAAAACGTTTTCCCATCATCAGACGGGTTCATGGGGTCTGACCTTCAGGCCTCCTGTACGCCTTCCCTCTGACCCGCCTCCTAGTCCCTTTACTACACAAGGTGAGATTTCAGGGCCTTCACATTCTGGTTGTAGGCCCAGAAAACCCGAGTGCCAGGTGGTACCCGGACCTAGTACAGCTGGCGGTCGGGGATCCATGTCCGATCCCCGACGAGCCCAATGCTTTGCTCCAAGCGGGAGGTGCCCTGCGGTCCTGCCCCATCTTGGGCAGGAGACTCCTGGTTTGGATGCTGAGAGGGTGAGACGAGCCGGGCTAGATCTCCCCCCGGCGGTGGTGTCCACTATCCAGAGCGCCAAGGCCCCTTCTACTATCAAGGCCTACAGGTCTCGGTGGTGCCTCTTCGTGTCATGGTGTTAAGAGAAGGGGTTGGACCCCGGCTTCTGCACCATCGGCGGGGTTCTGGAGTTTTTGCAAGGGCTGCTGGATAGTGGCCGCTCTGCATCAACCCTCCCGGTGTTTGCATCGGCCATCACGACAGGCCACGAAGGCTTCGGGTGCTTCTCGGCACGCAGCCTGGTGAAGCAGTTTCTACGGGGTGCTTGTAGGCTGAGGCCTCCCCCTAGACATGTGGTTCCCCTGTGGGACCTCCACACTGTGTTGGAGGGCCGGGGTGGGGTGGCGGGGTGGTGGGGGTCCGTTTGAGCCCTTGGAACTGACGGATTTCCGCTTCCTGTCCTTCAAGGCTGCCCTCCTTTTGGCTCTTGCTTCTGCCAAAAGTGGTTGGGGATCTCTCCACCCTTTTGGTCCACTCCTCTTGCTAGTCCTTCATTCAGGATGGTGGATTGGTTCATCTCTGGCCCAACCTGACCTTTCACCCCAAAGTCATCACTTTGGACTTTCGTTCAAGAGTGATCTGGATCAGGGCACTTTGCTCCTCGCCTGGTTTGTCAGTGAACGAAACACGGCTGCGGTTGATATGTTCGGTCAGGGCTTTGCGTTGCTACGTTGAGCGTAGGCGGCACGTGACGTACGGCCTGCCTGCTTCCTCTTCTGCGTCAATCATGTCAGCCTGTCCAGCTGGAATTACATTCATCCCTACGGCCTCCGCCTTGGTAGGTTACCAATAACCTATGACGGTGGTTGAAAAACACTTTTTTAATAAAAACCCGGAGAAAAAAAACACTGGAGAGGAGAGATGGAAGCAAATTGCGCAACAGCGAGTTGTTTAAAGAGCTCTGTCATGCCCCGACTCAACAGACAGGCGCGAGAAAATCTCAGGTTCGTCTGGACGCAGATCTTTATTGTGGAAAACAGCATTCACAGGACAGATGCACAGGAAGAGCTCCTCACGGAGATCTCTCCCTCACCTGCCTCTCCAGCTCCAAGCTCTGGAGAGGACTCTCACACCTGCAGCCACGCCTCCCTCTTTATGGTTTCCCCGACAGGTGCTCCAATTAATCCCCACTCTCTCAGAAAGTAAACTAATAAACCATTCCCCTTTAACATACCATAACTTAATGACTATTGGAAAAAAGATGCAATGATGGGAAAACGTTTTAACGGAATAAGAGTGAAGATGATGATTAAATTGATTGGCCAATCCCAAATATAATAAGCTATGGTAACCTATAAACAAACCTAATTCTTCACAAAACAAACTAAACATACTCCCAACTACCCCACAACTAAAGTGTGTCTATGGATGAGGGCGAGTTACGCAGCCAGGACGGCCGGTCCATTAAATCCTGCCTTCACATTTTACCCACCCCATCAGTTATCTCGGAGCCTGGGTGACGAGATAAATAATCAGCCACCACATTGGATGATCCTGACCTGTGCCTGATCGTGAACCTGTAAGGCTGAAGGGCCAGGTACCATCGGGTGATGCGATCATTCGCATCTTTCATCTGCAGCAACCACCTCAGAGCCCTGTGGTCAGTCTCCACTGTAAACTGACGTCCGAGAAGGTAATATCGCAGGCTCTCCAAAGCCCACTTCAGAGCCAGGCACTCCTTCTCAATAACTGAATAACGCATTTCATGGGGTTTTAGCTTGCGGCTGATGAACAGAACTGGCTTCTCTTGTCCTGACTCTCCCTGTGCTAATACCGCTCCAAGCCCCACCTGAGAAGCATCAGTCTGAACAACAAAATCCTTTGAAAAGTCTGGGTTTGACAACACTGGATGACTGCATATCACATTCTTAAGCCTGTGGAATGCCACCTCACACTCCTTGGTCCATCGGAAGGGTTTCTGATCTTTTGTTCTGGTCAGTTCAGTCAAAGGATAGGCAATGTCCGCAAAATCTGGCACAAACCGACGATACCAGCCAATGAGGCCCAGAAAAGACCTCACTGCCTTCCGTGCACGAGGGACTGGACAGTTCTGAACTGCTGCCACCTTGTCCACCTGTGGTCGTAAACCATCAGGACCAATGGTGTAGCCAAGATACTGGATCTCCTTGTGAGCAACTGCACATTTAGAACCATTAACTGTTAGTCCGGCTTGTTGAATCCGATCCAGAACAGTCTCAAGGTGTTTCAGGTGCTGCTCCCACGAGCAGCTATAAATAACCACATCATCCAGGTATGCTGCTGCAAACTCCTCACAGCCCCGCAACACCTTGTCCATCATTCTCTGGAATGTTGCTGGTGCCCCCTGCAGGCCGAATGGCATCGTTGTAAACTCAAAGAGTCCAAAGGGGGTCCTGAAAGCAGTCAGCGGTCTTGCTTCTTTGGCTAACGGCACCTGCCAGTAACCTTTGCTGAGGTCCAATGTAGACAGGAATCTGGCAGGACCAAGGCGGTCCAAGAGGTCATCAATGCGCGGAAGGGGGTAACAGTCAAAGCGGGAAACACTGTTCACTTTCCTAAAGTCCACACAGGGGCGCATCTCGCCGTTTTTCTTTGGTACAAGCACCAAGGGACTGCTCCAAGCACTCTCTGAGGGCACTATCACCCCCAATCGCAACATAGCATCAACCTCTTCTTTTAATGTGCTCAACAAACGCTCTGGAATACGATACATGTGTTGCCGGATTGGTGTGAAGTCCTGCAGATGTATGTTATGCTCCACCACCGAAGTCAGTCCTGGTTTCTTGGTGAACAATGCAGGCCTATTCAGCACCTGCTCGACCTCCGCTCTCCTCCCCTCCGACAGATGATCCAGGCTTGGCTTAGACTCCACCTCTTCATCAGAAGGGAAACAACCCTCCGCGATTTCCTCATCTTCCACTTTGCAAACCAGCCCCACAGTCTGCTTCCTCTCCTTCCACGCCTGGAGGAGGTTCACATGGAACACCTGATTGGCTCTCCCCTTCTCCTCCATGTTGACTTCATACGTAACAGGCCCCACTTTACGCACCACTTCAAACGGGCCCTGCCACTTCGCCAGTAGCTTGTGCTCCGAGGAAGGCAGTAACAATAACACCTTCTGGCCAGGTGTATACTCCCTCTCTCTGCTGTGGCGGTCATACCACCCTTTCTGGACTTTTTGGGCTTCCACCATGTTTTCCTTCGCCATCACTGCATACTGGGCCAGTTTAACTCTCATTTGCAGGACATAAGAGATCACATTTTTGGGGGTGGTAGTCGATGGTTCCTCCCACGTCTCTTTTAATACATCCAGGGGCCCCCTGACCGCTTTGCCATATAACAGTTCAAATGGGGAAAACCCTGTGGAAGCTTGTGGCACTTCTCTGTAAGCAAAGAGGAGATACGGAAGCCAGGCATCCCAGTCCTTTCCAGTTTCACTGACAAATCTTCGGAGCATTCGTTTGAGGGTCTGATTAAACCGCTCCACCAATCCATCTGTTTGAGGATGATATGGAGTACTACGTATGGCCTTGATGCCCAGCAATTTATAAGTATGTTTTAACAGTGTGGACATGAAGTTCGTGCCCTGGTCCGTAATGATCTCCTTAGGAATACCTACTCGTGTGATGAGCTGCCCGAGTGCTTTAGCTACTTGTTTGGCCTTTATTGATCGAAGAGGAAACGCTTCAGGGTAACGAGTTGCATAGTCACAGATGACCAAGATATAACGGTTTCCTGAACTGCTAGGTAGCAATGGTCCCACTATATCCATAGCAACCCGAGAAAAAGGCTCCTCAATCACTGGCAGTGGACACAAAGGTGCTCTGTCTGACACTCTGATACCAGCAGTGACCTGGCACTCTGGACAGGAGCTACAAAACTCAGCCACATCCTGTGTAATACCAGGCCAGAAAAACCTTCGTTGGATGCGTGATAAGGTCTTTTCCCGACCTAAATGACCTGCCATAGGAATTGTGTGGCCCAGCTCCATCACAGAAATCCTGAATTGCTTCGGCACCACCAACTGCTTCACTCCTTCTCCGAGCTTATACAGACGTTTATCTATAACTGTGAACTCCTGCTTAGTCTCTGTCTCCAGACCCTTGTAAACTCTGTCAAACAATCCTGCTAAGCTGCGATCTTCCCTCTGGAGCTGCACAAAATCCTTCCCCAGTGACACCACTGAAGGCAGTAGTGCCTCCAACTTCCTGACTGTTCCCATCTGTTTCGCCTCTCTTCGCTGACGCTTCGACTTACGGTACCTGCTTGGTAAATCCTCACCCTCCATACTGACGTCCCAAAATGGCAGCTCCCGCAACCATTCCTCTGGAAGAGGCTGCACCAAACCCTTGGCCTGGCTGCGTGTCACCACCATACACTGCTGCTGTGCTGCTCTCAATAGCTGAGCCACCATTGGAACATCAGTTCCCAGCACAACATCATATGGAAGCCTGTCAACCACGCCCACCTGAAGCTTCAACGTCTCACCCTGCACTGCCAGCACAATTTCAACTGTTGAATATGGTCTCACATCCCCATGCACACACTCAATCTGCACCTCTGAACCACATTCACACATACCCACTACCCCCTCTTTAATTAGTGTTTGTGTGCTGCCAGTATCAATCAAAGCTCTAAATGCTGTACCATTCACCTCAACATCACACAACCGCTCTTTCTGCAAGGGTAAGGAGGCCTTGGGCACGTAGCAAAAATTAGTCTTACTTTTGTGTAACAGGCAGTGAGCTGCTTTATGACCTGACTTCCCACATGAATAACAGCGAATCTCCTTTTTGTCAGTCTGAAATGCATGTAGAGGACTTTTATTTGCGTGGTCTCTACCATCTTTACGCAGTACGTCAGTATGCATCCCAAACTTAAAGGGTCTAGCAGAACCAGCATCCACACAGTTACGGGGCGCCCCTGGATCCTGCCGTGCCGACATGTAGATCTCCACCAGATGCGCCACGTCACTTGCCGTCTTCGGGTCTCTTTCCCGCACCCACACTCTCATCTCAGGTGCGAGCATGTGCAGGAACTGCTCCATAACCACCACATCAATCACCGTGTCCACAGTATGCTCTTCTGGAGGAATCCACCTCCTGGCCATGTCCCGAAGACGCACATACAGTTCATGAGGAGTTTCTCCGGCTCTCATTCTCGCACTTCTGAACCGCCGTCGGTAGGTGTCTCTTGTTATCTCATACTTGGTCAGAATTGCACGTTTCACTTGATCATAATCGTGCACTGAGTTAATATCCATGGCTACATATGCTTCTCTGGCCTTCCCAGTGAGCAAACTAACCAGGCGAATAGCCCACTCGGTTCTCGGCCAGCCGCACGTCATAGCCAGTCTCTCAAAAGTGGCCAAATAGACCTCAATTTCATCTGCTTCAGTCAGCTTTGGTAAAGACAGGTCAGGTCGAAACATCATCGGAGCTCCCGCTAGAGGTACCTGATTGGTGGAAAGAGCCGAGCCCTCCTCCATGATTGGTGCAGGAGTCGGGCCTCCGCCGACAGCTCCTCCCACTGCACCACGCTGATCCTCACTCGGCACAGCTGTGCTGTCTCTTTGTTCCATCAAAGTCTTTTCCAAAACTTGTAAACGAGCCTCCCGTCTCTCCTCCCGTTGCTCACTCTGTCTGATCGATCGTTTCAGAAGTTCAGCCAGCTCCAACATCATGAGATGCGGGTCGGGCTGCGGGTCGGGCTGTGGGTCGATCAGCTCGGCTGCTGTCGTATAATGCATTTACATTCTAACCACTATGTTGTGATCACTCATATATCCATTTTATTAATCAAACGCTAACTCATTATGTATGATTCACTTATATACAATTTATACATATTTAATGAACATGTATTAATTCAACTGTTGACTATATTATTATTCTTCTTGTATGTATCCTGTAATTGTCTCATGATTTTAAGGCCTCCAGTATAGCAGACTGTGACTGAAAGCTCATTCTGTGTCCATTCTGACGGTCCCAGGCCGGTTTCAAGGTTAGGAGCAGGGAGTAGATCTACTCCCTGTTCTCTCCCCACATGAGAAAAAACCTGATTATCTCCTCGAAAGTACGTGTGACCTTTATGAAACAATAGCTGTCTGTTGGTTTGCGAGAAAAACAACCCTGTGACAGTCAGAGTGTTATCAAAATGTAACTATTAATTATGCAAATCTAACAGTATAACTTCCCAAGCAAAAGAGAGCTCGATGCCATTTTCTGCTGGAGACTCTGATGCTGTCAGATCCCACGGACATGGTCCAGGACTCCTGTTTTTCTTTTATTGCTAGCATTTAGGTTATCTCCCTGTCTGATCAACTTTCTATTGAATTAAAGATCTTGTGCAGAGACTTCTACGTTTCGAGCATTTTTAATTACTCTTTTCTTCAAGTTTTTGCTCAAGTCTCAACAATTGGCGTCACGACACAGGATTCAAGGAGGTGGATCAGACAGGACCGGCGTGTCCGATTCGGTCAACCAGGACCTGAGTGACCTGAGCCGCGGCACCATTTAAAAGGTAAGGCAGGCCTGTTTCTGAAAAGACAAATTTGCCATATTGAAAATATCCAAATTTTGGTCACTCCTGTTTCTGTATTGACTGGTGTCTTGGAGAAAACCGACATTTGGCCCATGTAGTTCCTGGCTGTGTGCGGGTGATGTTTTAGGAGAATAACTACATGGAAGACGCGACGCTAGACTGTGTGTGGGAAATAAAGCGATCGCGTAGCCTGGAGGATTTCCTTGTCTGTGTGCTGGCGTTCAAATTTGGGAAATTTATAGTATAAATCCTCCAGTGCAGTGGTATTATAGTCTATGATCTTCGTGGCTGTGTGCGGGGTTTTAGAAGGTGTTTTAAGATCATAATTGGCTTATCGGAGTAGTGGCCAGGCTGTGTGCGGGGTTATAGTAAATATAGACCACGATTCGGAAACACTGTGTTATAATTTATATTTTGTGTAGGAGGAATGAGGCGTAAAAAAGGATGGTGAATTTGACAGCGGATTGGAAGAGTTTGACTTGAAAGACGTGCCGAATGCTGATGGGTACATCCAACTGCAATTGCAATCTGTTGAAAAAGGTGTTTAAAAACATGACAAAATAAGAAAAAATGGGTAACTGTTGTTGTAAAAAGAAAGGAAAATTAGAGGGAGATGCTAAATATTTGGAAAAAAGCATAACCTGTGTCAACCCATAAATTGAAGAGATGAAAAAGTAAATATGAGTTTGAAAAAAAAAAAAAAGAGCCCTGCCTGCAGTCGCTGCCGACAGCGAGGCTGTTGGGAGGGGTGAGTGAGTCTGACAGTCTCAGCCGAGCGCAGAGTCAGACTCAGTAAATCAGCTTGGAATTCGTTAAAATGCCAAATTCTAAACTCTTAACTATAATTTAGTAATATGAAGAAAGAAAACGTTTTATGAGTAACCACATCCGACATTTGATTAATCTAAAAAAAAAAAAAAAAAACTCATTTGAGTTCACATGCACTGTTGAGCTGACCTGTGGAGACACTGCAGTTTCCTGCTGTGATCCAGCCCAGTAGATAAAGGGGGTTAAATGGTGCAAATTGGAGCTGTTGAATTTGTGGTGAAATTTTTAAATGTTATTTAGAAAATTACATTGAATAATCTGTTAAAATAACTTGGAATTATTATTATTATTATTATTATTGTTGTTATTGTTATTATTATTACTATTATTATTATTATTTTATTTTATTTTCATTTTTATTTTTATTTTAAGCATTGACTGAAATGTCAAAAAATGTATTTTTTTTTACTTTAAGTATATTTTGTTTGGGTAATGAGTAATGAGAAGGAGAGAGAGAGAAGTACAGCATTTAGAGAAAAGGGAGCTTGCAGAAGCCGGGCTTCGCTTATCTTGAGAGAAAAGATTTATGGGTGTGTTGTGGAATGTTGGCTGAAAAGGCTGGAGGAGTTGAGAGGTTCTTCCGTTCTGTTGAAGGGAAAGCAGAGCTAAGATGCAGGAAAAGCCCATAGGCGCAAGATGTGTACATTATCGCATAATCTGGTGAATTTACTATCGGGCTCCCGCGTTACTGCATGCGGGCGTGAAATTTCGGGCTCCCGTGCCGCTGAGCACGGTCGCGCAGCAATGTCAGCTGAAAATACAAATTCATCGTTGTCTGAGCCCGGAATCACACCCTCTCCCTACAGCTCTCACGATCCCTCATTGCCGTCAATGGAACCTGCATTCTTGACCGTCAAGAAACTACTGAAAGTTAATTTGTGGAACTAGCCGCCCAACCCAAGGGGGAGGAGCCGTGAGCTCCACCCATTGGCATGTCAACGCCCATCTCCGAACAGCACAACCCTACGGAGGGGGGGGGCAAGAGTTCTTTACCACTCCTAAAGACTCACAGGCTCCATCTGCTAGACACAACTGATCACTAAAACATTACCCTGAAGATCTGGAAATGAACCAGCGTTGCCTGATACCATTCAGCACTCACCCCCACCCCTGTGGATCTTCAAACCTCCACAGAATAGGATCTACATACTGGAACAACTCAGCAAGAAGCTTTTGTCATTGACTGCTGGCACTGCCCTGGCATTGGGTGATGTAAGAGCTTTAATCAATGCTGCCACCTCCACCTTTACCCTGGCAGACATTGAGAAATTAGCTGGTACAATCCAGAACCCAGACGCATTTGATTACTGCAGTGTTGGTGAAGCTGTTAATAATGCCATTCGACAGACATTCCCTGTCCCTCTGGGAATCATGTCGTCCCTCAGCTTCGACTGGGACATTAACACTAGCCCAGCCACCTATCTTGATGAAGCCACCACTAAGTAGACCACATTTACAGGACTTCCCATACACTCCTCTGCAGGGAACATGCAAGTTTTCAGGCATCAGGTGCTTCAGGGACTCCAACAACAGATTAGAGACACCATGACAGCTACACCATCTATTCTCAACGCTGGCTCTACTGAGTGGCGAGACAATTTCATCTTTTATTGCCGCAAATATGCAGACGATAAGAAGAAAGACTCAGATAACACTGCTAAAATGCAGAGAGAGTTACTTCATCTGCAACTACAACAAGCAAAATGCAACTCATCAGAGTCACACAAAGTATCAAAAAGAAACACACAGATGGCAGTCACAGACACTCCAACACCACCTCAACCACAATCACAACCGCAATAACTGCAACCACAACCTCATGTATCAAACCCCAATACCACAAGCAGCCTGGACACCCATCTTGGGGCCCTCCACCACCGAGTAAGCCTTTCCCCCAGCAATGTTTTGCCTGCCGAGGAAGAGGTCGGGGCAGGGGACAGCGTGGTAGGTATCAGGGTCCGCCACCCAGCCGACACCAGTACCCTCCTCAATATTGTTCAGGAGAATGCTTCAACTGAGGTGCGCTGGATCATTGGGCTGCCAGATGCCCACTCGGGAGGACGGCTGCGCCACCAACAGGCCCACCGCAACACCAGCAGCCTCCTCAACAGGCACCAGAACCACACAACCAGCTCCCACCGAATCAAGGTGCACTGGAATGCCCCACCTTTACATGGTCATCCAGAAACCAGTACTACTCTGCCTAGGGGTACCCAGGAGGAGCCGATCATGGGACCCAGTCAGAGCCCATGATGAACATTGAGGTGAACGGCCACACTATTCCTATGAAGGTGGACACTGGCGCTCGCTATTCCACCCTCACTGATCTCCCTGATGGAGCACTACTGTCAGGTGACAGCGTCACACTCACCGGCTTCTCTGGGGAACCCATGATCGTACCTCTGACTAATCCGCTTCTGACACAACTGGGACCACCTGCTGTGATCATCAATTTGTTCTACAATCCTCATGCCCAGTGAACCTCCTGGGAAGAGACTTATTCATCAAAGCCAAAGCCTCGATCCTCTGCTCGCCAGATGGACTGGAAATAATGTTTCCTTCAGGACAGATGCTACAAGTGTCTGCCCCTCTGGGACATGGAACTGACCTCTGTCACATCCCGGATGAGCCCAACCCAGCTGTTCTTCACCAAGGAGCCAACATCTACTGGCTGCTTCTGCCTGAAGCTGAAACTCCTGGTGAACTCTCGGTGCTTAAGGTGTTTCACGACTGGTGGCCCTGGATTTCTACGCTGCACCCCTACCACCCCCCGATTGATCCTCCGCATTGTACTCTATTCTATGACAGGGAAGGCGATGAAGTTTATCAAGACGCCTTTCAAAAGGACTTGGCAGGGACCTGCCATGTTGTCCAGTCTGACTTTGTTGTGGTTGGCACTCAGGATGTTGGTTCAGCTGTCACACTCACACCTGATACACTCAGTTGGTACATGACGTCACCCACAGCTTACCCACACATCTCGTTTGCACTCAGTCCCAACCACCAAGCCAGAGATTTAGACCCTATGGTGAAACGAGCAGTAGAGGCCACTGATTGGGCTCCAACGGGAACCTCTGGCCTGCTCTACTCTGCATCAACCGAACTGTACAAAATTCAGCAGTCTGCCACTGATTCTGCGGTGGCAGAAGAAGAGTGGTTTACCCGCTCTTACGGTTGTGAAAAGTCTGACTCTGATGGGGCTGCAGCGCTTCTGCAATCCATTCCTAACTCTCTGTGGTCACAAAGTCCGACAGATGTTGGACTGTATAAAATTACACCTGTAGCTATAACTGTTGACTATTCACATTCATATGCATTCCGCAGTATCCTCGCCCACAACATGAATGCTTAGGAATTGCTGACACAATCACAGGTCTCTTGTACTCAGGAGTCCTGGAACCCGCATCTGACAATGTGTGGAACACACCACTTCTACCAGTCTGTAAGTCGACACATGAATATGGTACATGACCTCCAACTTATTAATCATGTGATTAAAGACTGGACAAGGGTTGCATAATTTGAATGCAAAACTAAATTTTATTCCTCTGGCCGACTCCGCTTTTTCTGCCGTAAAACAGGCTCTAGCCTAAGCTGCTTCATTGGCATGACCTGACAATTCTAGACCATTCTTTATGGATGTTTCTGAAAAATCCGGCTCCATTGCTGCCGTTCTTTTTCAGAAAAGAGAGGGGATAGGAGACAGACAAATTTTGACATATGTAAGCTTTTCTCTTGATCCATTGGAAGCTAAACAGCCACCCTGTGCCAGGTATGCTGCAGGTCTGACAAAAGTCATACTCAAAATCGATCACATTGTAATGGACACCCATACAGAACCCAGACTACTCCTCAGATCTGCCTACGCAGTCGTGGCAGACGTTGGCCAACGGACTTATTATGTTCAGGAAGCAGACCTCATTGGAGGTACACAGTCAGCCCAGCGGGCTGAACTCATTGCTCTCACTAGGATTCTAGAGAGGGCGGATGGTTGAAGAGTCAACATCTACACTGACTCAGCATACGCTGCAGGCGTAGCGCATGTGGAACTCCCATGTTTGCTAAGAAATGGGTTCATAACATCACACGGAACCCCCATTAAACATCAAGACGACATTACCAAACTGCATGCTGCCCTACTGCTCCCAAAACAGGTAGCGGTCATTAAATGCAAAGCACACACAGGAGGGACCTCCTATGTGGACTTAGGCAACCATGCAGCGGACGCTGCAGCTAAGGAGGCTGCAGGGTACAAAACTTCACATCAAATAGTCACTGCAGAAGAAAAAAAAAAAAAACAACAGAAGAAATCACAATTGACCTCATCCTGAAAGACCAAGCAAAAGCCTCACCTGAAGAGAAAGCCGGCTGGTGTACTCTAGGGAAGGCAGTGAAAGACGACGCAGGTATGTACAGACATGATCAACACAGTAGGAGGACAAAGATATCTTCTGGTCATGGTGGATGCATACACCAGATGGCCAGAAGCATATCTCACTAGAAAAGAGGACGCTTTGTCTGTGATCAAATCATTGGCTAATCACTAAATTCCAACACATGGTTTTCCAAAAAGAATTCGGTCAGACAATGGTTCACATTTCAAAAACAAACATCTGCAAGAAGCAGAACGCATGTTGGGGCTCCGACATTCATTTGGCTCAGTCTATCATCCCCAGTCCCAAGGACTGGTGGAACGCATGAACCAGACAATCAAAAAAGAAAGAAAAAAAAAAAACTTTCCAAAGTGTTGGCTTCTGCCAAATTGAACTTGGTTGACGCACTGTCTATGGTTCTGTTATCAATTCGTTGTTCAGTCTCGTCCACCACAGGTTCCACCCTGTTCGAGCTGGAACACGGACAACCTCTTCCGGGACCAGGAACAGACCTGTCTCCGTTACACGACCAGGTGAGTGTACTCCAAAAAACTTATCTCGAGTCTCTCCATGCTCTAGCTGCAGGATTCCAGATCCAGAGGAAAGACAACCCAGGCCCACCAACCCAACCTGAGTCGTGGGAGACGACTCGACGGTCCCCACCAGCATTGAAGGTCCTGAAGTGGAAGTAGGCGGAGCCCAGATGGATGGGTCCATTCAGAGTGACGGAGAGGACATCTCATGCGATCCAGCTGAAGGGGACGGGTTCGACATGGTTCAACTCATCCCAGTGTGCCCCAGCACCAGACCTGGAGGAGTCGAGCCACCCAGCAGCCACGGAGGACCGCCAGACCAGGGAGCCAACCCCAGAGCCGGAGATGATGAGGTCCTTTGGACCTACCTAGGATCACTCGTCCAGGGGAGACACGGTGCAAGACCGATCTTCCCCGACGGCAGGAGACGGCGCTACAGGCGGAACCGGCCGGGTGTCCTCTGTTGCGGCCTTCTTCTGCTAGCAGCAATCCCACCCCTACTGATATGGGCATTGTATGTGCCACGCACCACACATGCAGTCCTGACAACCCATGATGACCCCCCAATGTCACACACTACACGCCCAACTCCATTCCTATCTCCTGATGAACCCACACTGCATGACTTTGAACTGACACCGCAAATCACACATCGAGCTCACTCGGTCAGGAGACGAAGAAGTTCCCCCATGGACCTGAACTCCATCGCACTGAATGTCATCTGTGCACCTGGACAACCTGGACCGTGCATTATGCAACCTGATAATCAGCATGTCACATTCTTTATTGATCTGTGCTTTACCTTTCATTGCCCAATGAGAGACGATGCAGAGTACTATCTGACCGTCCCCAACCACTCCTGGGACGAAGTGGTGGCTGACACAGAATCGGACTGGGCCCCCACGTGCGACGGCGCTAGGTGAACCAGAAACGGTCGTAAGCATCTACCCGATGTCAAACTATCGAAAGCTGTAACAGAAATTGAAGGGTTTGGTTTGTCTGTTTCTGTTGATACCTGTCATCACAACATCACGGACTGGGAGTCGGACGACCACTGGGGTAAAACTAGAATTTTCAACGCCCTTAGTCCTGTGACCGCTCAGGAGCCACCAGAGAGCTCGTGGTTGGGAGACCTGTTTGGTCGATGGTTTGGGAAATTCAAGGGGTTCTTCCTGGCAGTCTTCACATTGATCGGTGTTTTTCTTGATCTTCTCATTACCTGTTGTTGTTTCTGTGTTACTTTGCTCAGATCACTTATTGCTTGAATGATTGCGTCCATGATTGAGAAGAACTCACCCCCGTCCTATCAGATGTTGGCCACTGATGATGCTCCACCTTATGCCACATTGCCTGTTAATGATGTACCGCTGCCGCTGTACTGTGAGAGTGAGGAAGGACACACTCTGCTGTAAAAACGTATGAGTGTAGTGAACCCAGCTTAACTGGGTTCAAGAGAGGGAGTATCATTTTTCCTACTATTGTGTGATCGCAGGTTGGCTGCGATCAAGAGAGGGAATTGTCGTATAATGCATTTACATTCTAACCACTATGTTGTGATCACTCATATATCCATTTTATTAATCAAACGCTAACTCATTATGTATGATTCACTTATATACAATTTATACATATTTAATGAACATGTATTAATTCAACTGTTGACTATATTATTATTCTTCTTGTATGTATCCTGTAATTGTCTCATGATTTTAAGGCCTCCAGTATAGCAGACTGTGACTGAAAGCTCATTCTGTGTCCATTCTGACGGTCCCAGGCCGGTTTCAAGGTTAGGAGCAGGGAGTAGATCTACTCCCTGTTCTCTCCCCACATGAGAAAAAACCTGATTATCTCCTCGAAAGTACGTGTGACCTTTATGAAACAATAGCTGTCTGTTGGTTTGCGAGAAAAACAACCCTGTGACAGTCAGAGTGTTATCAAAATGTAACTATTAATTATGCAAATCTAACAGTATAACTTCCCAAGCAAAAGAGAGCTCGATGCCATTTTCTGCTGGAGACTCTGATGCTGTCAGATCCCACGGACATGGTCCAGGACTCCTGTTTTTCTTTTATTGCTAGCATTTAGGTTATCTCCCTGTCTGATCAACTTTCTATTGAATTAAAGATCTTGTGCAGAGACTTCTACGTTTCGAGCATTTTTAATTACTCTTTTCTTCAAGTTTTTGCTCAAGTCTCAACACTGCCACCGCGCGTTTCGGCTTGTTTCTCCGCGGCGTCTCCAACCCGCTCCACAGTAGCTCCTGTGCGGGCTCACCTCGCTCCACCGCCACTCTCACCGCCCTGCGCGTTTTTGCTCCCGGATCCGTCATTTCCAGCAATTCCTCCTCCTTGGGCTCCATGGTGTCCGTGCGTTTTGCTGTTGCGCACCGCTGCTCCCAAAACCACTGCCACCACTTGTCATGCCCCGACTCAACAGACAGGCGCGAGAAAATCTCAGGTTCGTCTGGACGCAGATCTTTATTGTGGAAAACAGCATTCACAGGACAGATGCACAGGAAGAGCTCCTCACGGAGATCTCTCCCTCACCTGCCTCTCCAGCTCCAAGCTCTGGAGAGGACTCTCACACCTGCAGCCACGCCTCCCTCTTTATGGTTTCCCCGACAGGTGCTCCAATTAATCCCCACTCTCTCAGAAAGTAAACTAATAAACCATTCCCCTTTAACATACCATAACTTAATGACTATTGGAAAAAAGATGCAATGATGGGAAAACGTTTTAACGGAATAAGAGTGAAGATGATGATTAAATTGATTGGCCAATCCCAAATATAATAAGCTATGGTAACCTATAAACAAACCTAATTCTTCACAAAACAAACTAAACATACTCCCAACTACCCCACAACTAAAGTGTGTCTATGGATGAGGGCGAGTTACGCAGCCAGGACGGCCGGTCCATTAAATCCTGCCTTCACAAGCTCCATAGCAGAATACGAGCGATCGCCGGTGTTATGGATTAGCTGGTTCCCGTGTTAACGAATGACGGTGTTAGGGATATACTTTAATTAGCACTACTACTATGGAATAATTGTATTAACTGCACATTAGGCCTTTCTTGAGAGAAGTACACCAAGGTTGTAAGATGTTCTGCTAAAGTGTAAACATACCCACACGTTCCGGAGAAACCAACACACACTCACTTGTGTTCCAAAACATACTGGATAAGGATGTCAGCTCTTGGTTGGCAGCTGACATCAATACCAAATTGTCCAATTGCGAACAAAGTCCAGCCTATCTGTCGGGGCAGGCCCAGCCCAGAAGAACATGGAATAAAAACTCTGATTCATCAACAATCAGGATCCTTTCGGGGCGAAATACTTTGTATCTTTTCCTGTAAGGTCCAGTGCTGAGCATTACATTTGGCTATACTTAAATAAATGGTAATAATCTGAAGTCAGTTGTGGAGCTTTCTGAGGTTGATACCCCCCTTGTGTTGGTGGGGGGTCAGGGGTCAGTTTTGTCACGGCCTGTATTACAGGAAAAGTTGTCCATAAGTAAAGTTTGGTTTGATCTTTTCACTCCATCGATGCAGTGGATCTTTGTGGTCTGAGTCTATTTTGGTTTTCACTGCAGTTTGAATTTGGCAGCAGATTTATCTGATCTGTGAATAAAAACTTTTTCTACGGTTTTGGAAAGAGACAGACCTTAATTATTGACCTGGTGTCTGTTTCTAGATTTGCATATTGTGATAACTTTTGCAGTATTTCATTTCCCTTTATTTATTTATTTATTTATTTATTTATTTATTTATTTATTTATTTATTTATTTATTTATTTATTTATTTATTTATTTTATTTATTTAATTTATTTTTTTATTTTTTTTCCCATCATACTTAGTTAGATTATTTCTATTTTCAAATTCTCTAAAATGACTTCTATGTGGCCACCAACTCTGTGAGGTCTGGTTAGAATTTTTGTTTTTATGTTACCTGTTGTTAATTATAGAAATATTTCATCTTTGGCTTTTAAACAATCATTACCCGGTCTGCTCTCAGGACAGTTTTGTGTTCTTATTCATTCATTCTTAATTATTGTCACTCAAGGCCTGATGTCTAGTTTTAGAGTCTCTTTACTAAACAGTTAACCTATTGCAAAGTTTAAGTGAGTCATTTTAAATATTGGATCAATGGTCTCAAATCTGAAAACTTTAAAATGATAGAATTTCACTACCAACGTGAAAATTAAAATTACTTGATCTTCTCGAGGTGAGAGCAAGTCCAAGCTTCCTGTATGAGTCAGTGTGAATGTTTAAATGTTCTCACTCGGATGGTCACCACCTGTGTGTGTGTGTGTGTGTGTGTGTGTGTGTGTGTGTGTGTTCCTCTCTGAATGGAGAGGAGTGAGAAATGCTATCTGTGTGTTCGCTCTCTCAAGGTCGGCTCAAGCATGTTTACTGCCAGCCGTCCTGTCTGCTCTCTCTCTTTCTCTTTCCTCTTTCTTTCTGTCCTCTGAAAAGAAAAGTCCCTTCTCTCTTGTTTCCTTTTTTGATTTTCATCAGGTTTTGTATACTTAGCGGTTCTGGACGCGGCCATTCTCATGTTCCCAGCTCTCCCTCTGTCTGAGGCTGTTCTGCCCTTTCAGTCAAACGTTCTAACGCCGGCCCCTGTTCTTTCTTGGTCAGTCTGGTGTTTTGTTTAAGATTAATTTTGAACATCAGACCTCCCAGGCTGTCTGGCTGCTGCTCCTGCCAACATTTAAGAATTTTGTCTTTCATTCTGTCGCTCTTCTACACCTGTCGAGGTGAAGTAAATTACCAAGTTACACAATTTACGAGTTCTTTTGACCTAATTTTAATAGTCGCTTGGCTAAAAAAAACTGTTTTAATTGTTTGATTATGATTATTTTAACCAGAATTTTACACTTTATCATTAACTTCTCTTTTACCTCAGCACCCTGTGTTAGAGCCGCATATATCTACAGGTTTTTCAGTTAGTTTGCACTCCGTCAATAACCTTTAAACCTAAGTTCTACACAAAAATATATTTAGGCAAGGATTGCCACACACACACTGAACTGCTTCCAGCAGTGGTTTTTGATTCAGAGGAGGTGAGAGACTCAAAAGCCAAGAGGTCACACGCCTTTCTGCGGTCGAGTGAATGTCAAGGGATGAGGGTCAGTTCTCCCAGTATCCTCTTTGTCTAGGGAGGTGATAGACTCGCTACTGGAGGGCAAATGGTACTGCGATCACGTGAGTGTCAAGGAGTGAGGTTCTGCTCTACCGATGTCCCCACGTCTGGGGAGGCGATAGACTCAAGCCAAGAGGTCAAGCGCCATACAGAAACCGAGTGAGTGTCAAAATAGGAGGATCTGCTCTACCAGTGTCCCCTGGGCCTACTGCCACAGATTCAGTGAAAATACACACCACGCCGAAAAAAGGTTCTACACACACTGCCCGTATTGTCTGATGTGGTCTACAGTGGGGGACATAGGGTCCCGCTATCCACCGCGCCGGGGAGGCAGAGGGCTCTGTTTCTACCTGGGTGTGACCCAGGCCCGAGTCGGCGGTTTGAGAGTATTTCCACTTTTAGTCCCGTAGAACTGGGAAATCTTGCTAACCTTCACTCAATCCCTCTGATCTCCCTTTTACAACAGACTCAGAGTCAGTGTCCTATAGTAGCCAATTCAAATTATGCCCGTATTTATTGTTTTGCACTATCACCAACCACAATGTCCCCACAGAACTGGGCCTGGAGACCCCCGTGCAATGGGCCTGAGCCCCGACGGTTTAATTCACTTCAGAGCACAGGAACCACCCCACAGCTGATGTGAAAAACAATAAAGATGAAAATATGTCCCTGTGTCCTTATTTCCTCTTCACTTATTCTCTTAACTTCTTCTTTATTCTTCTTTATTCATCTTCTTTATTCCTCTTCTCTATAGGCGAGTCCCTGACTCCCTTGGGTCCCCGACCCCACGTCCCAGGCCAGACGTCTTCGGTGATACGCACCGGCGGTCTCAGACCGACCTAGTCCCTGACTAGGGCTTTTCTAAAATTTACAGGCGTGTAAAGTCCCAGGTCTACCTAGTCCCAGACTAGGATTTTTCAAGAATTTTCAGACACCCGTCATTTTTACAGAGGGCCGATTCCCAGAATCATTTGAGTCCTTATGTTTTCCAATTAGAATTTAGGTCGGACACTTATTAACTTTCCCTTTTATGTGATTTATACATTACATGTGGCTATATAGAGAGAAAGGACTAAAAAGTCGTTGCTTACAAATATTAGGATTTTTCTTCCGGACCTCTGATCTCCGCCCAAACGACAAACAGACCGAAGTCCGGCAGAAACTTTAGAAAAGGCTTTCTGCTTACCTCTTTTGTTGGAGCTCCTTTGTCGTTGGGTGGTGAAGACAGTATTAACTGCACGTTAGGCCTTTCCTGAGAGAAGTACACCAAGGTTATAAGATGTTCTGCTAAAGTGTAAACATACCCACATGTTCCGGAGAAACCAACACACATTCACTTGTGTTCCAAAACATACTGGATAAGGATGTCAGCTCTTGGTTGGCAGCTGACATCAATACCAAATTGTCCAATTGCGAACAAAGTCCAGCCTATCTGTCGGGGCAGGCCCAGCCCAGAAGAACATGGAATAAAAACTCTGATTCATCAACAATCAGGATCCTTTCGGGGCGAAATACTTTGTATCTTTCCCTGTAAGGTCCAGCGCTGAGCATTACATTTGGCTATACTTAAATAAATGGTAATAATCTGAAGTCAGTTGTTTTGGCATTCTTTATACCAAGCATAGAATAAGAGAACCGGGTGGAGTCAGCGGGACGGAAGTCCGGGCTCCAACAACGGCGGAATTCTGTGTAAACATATGCTGACAACAGCAGTTGTTAAAGTGAGACTCACAAAAGACTTTAAACTTATACATTCACTGTAAATGTCGATAACCGACATTCGCTAGAACAACTACAGGTTTCATTCATCTATTGGTCACAAGTCAATACGGGCCCCAGTTAATTTGAAACATCAGCATGCAGAGCAGAGCCCCGGTGCTCATGTAACCATAACCAGGCACCCTGGATGGTTCAGACACAACTCTGCATTGTGTTTTTCAATCAATTAAGAGACAATTGATCATGCTGGTTTCGGGTTTTATTCTGATAACAGAAAAAGGAAAACACGCGATCAGCGGCGCAGGTGGCTCTCACATGGGACACTCGTGAGCGTCTTTCTGGAACTGATAAGCTTATCCAAAAACACACACACACACACATATACATATATATATATATATATATATATATATATATATATATATATATATATATATATATATATATATATATATATATATATATATATATATATATATATAAAACATTACAAAGAATCAGTAGCAAAATAGGTACCTGGTAACAGAAAAAGGAAAACACACGATCAGCGGCACAGGTGGCTCTCACATGGGACACTAACAGAGAACATAATACCTACATTACTTACACTTGCAACCTAAACAAAATGTCATTATAACAGTCCAACTCAAAACAATATAGAAATAAACTAAAAATATATACATAAATGTGACGTTGGAAGCCAGTGTGGTATTGTGCGACCTACCTCGTGAGCGTCTCTCCGGAACTGACAACATGCAACCAAAATGTTACGCGCACCCACTCCAGAGAAGGCGCCACTGAACCACACAAAAATAATTCCAATCATGCAAGTGCAATGTATCAAACCATATATTCCCTGTTACACTCACACCTTGAGCATCGTGTCATGGAGATTTTGGGACATTATTCGAGCAGATATCCAGCAGATAAAAACACTCTGCTCGGCGCTGAGGACCGCTGCTGCAGAGCTAAAGACCCGAAAGTTTCTCGAGAGACTTTGTGCGCATGTCACAGAACGCTGTATAATCCGCTTCACCCAGGGTCCTTGTAAACGAGGATTCATCGTGGATTGCATCAAGCAACCCAGTCACGGCTCCCGACGCAGCATGCAGGCACTGCGCTGCCCCGCACCTCCCCAACCCCCCGGGTCCAACACCGCATGCAGGCACTGTGCCGCATCGCTCCGCGTGCTGCGCCGCAGCCCCCAATCTACCCCGGTCAGACAGTCGGGACTGGGCCCAACTAACAGTTCTTCAATGACTCTAAGAGATATCATCCAGACAAAAATAGGGGGATTCCGGAGTGTCAGTCACTGTGAGGCAACACCTTGAGATATGAACATGCGACAAACAGCTTTCCCCCATACATTGTTTGTGTTGGGGAGGAATAAAATGTTGTTTTATTATATATGGTGTTCTTATTCTTGCTGGTGACTGATTTGAGCTGTGGCGGAGGTCTGCACTCTCTGAGTGCCAAACTGTAGTTTACAATCGGATTGCAAAAACACCCATGTAAACTGGGCCAGCGAAGAGCAGAGGGAGAATGGGGAGGGACGCAACGCGCCTGACAAACTCTGCCAGAGCAGAAAGAAAGAAAAAAAAAATCGATCTCAACTTGCGTTGCGTTACTAACTTTGGTATCGAAACCATAAATATTTGAATCGATCCGCCCAGCCCTAACAGAAAGTAAAACCCTATCATTTAAACAGCTCTCTGCACCATTATTGCCAGACAGCAGAGAGAAGCTGTTCAGACAGAGAGCTTCATCAACACTTAACGAGAGACTCACCTGCAGAAATGGGACTTCAGGTTAAAGTAAATGGACCCAGAGGAGAGAAGAAGATCCTGGACCTGTGTGAGACCGAGGAGCAGTTGGAGAAGATGAGTGTTCTGCATCTGAAGAAGATAATCGTTCAACAACTCAGCATCAGTGAGTCTTTATTGAACCAGTAAACTCACTCCACTGTTTTTCAAAGCAGCATCTAGAATTATATGGGAATCTTCACTAATCATTATAGGAACTGTTTCAGTAGATACTAAATTAAACACATTTTTTACTAATAAAGCAAAAGTATTAATAAAACTGTGATCAAGGTTTTTTTTTCAACAACAATGTGACTTGACCAATTAAAGCAGTTTGATCACTAAAGCTGTGATGAAGGACTAGTTTGAAGAAACTCTTGAAGTTACTTCAGTATTTTTTTTAAACAAAAACTGTCACTGTAACCAAACACTGGTTTTACATAAAGCCCACTGCTGTTCAAAGCAGTAACTGTTCAGTATATCACCAAGTAATACATTTCATGAACCAGCAAAGGAAAACCACAAATATTTTGAGCAGTAGCTATAAATAGACACTAAAGGAACTTGATTTGAATAACCAGTAGAGCGACTTCACAACTTGACAACAAGAGTAATAGAGTATAGGTTTCTGTTATTCAGTGTTAATGATCAGTCACTAAGGCTATAACTGAGGTCTGGGACCCCAGGAAATCACAGGGTGTGGGGCAGAGCTGTTACAGGAGTTATTCTCCAGGACAAATGTCTCATCCTAATGTGTCCTCAGGCGGCGACGTCCGGCTGGTCTTCCAGGCAGAGACGTTGGAGGAATCAGACATGCTGTCCATGTACGGCATCAAGCACATGTCGACCATTCACACACTGCTGGTGCTGCCCGGAGGTCACTGATGTGCTCAGAACCTGGAGGAGGGAAAAGATGCAGAGTCTGGACTCCAGACAACAACAAAAAAGAACTCTTTCAAACTATGGACTTCATGTAAAGATGTGTTTTTCGTCATGAGCGAGCAACAAATATATTGACTTGTTTAAACTGTTCTTTGGACTTAAAATAAAAATTTTAAAGGGTGCTAAAGTGTTATTTCCTTCTGTCTCTAATCATGTTGTCAAAGTATTCTAAAGTCATTATAAAAGTACAATGTGACATTCAGTCACTTCAACACACTTTTGAAGGAGAAAATCCAACAATTCTGAATAACATGACACTAAAACTTTTAAAAAGTTCTCAATATTGATCAAAATGGCACATTTTCCTTTATTTAAAATTGAAAAAAGCTCTTCCAATGTGCTTTATCTCCACTGGTAGATCACCTAAATTATACTGAGTAATTGCTATATTCTAATTCAATGTGTCTCTTACAGAAAAATAAACAATGTTTACATTATTTTTTTTTTCAAATAAATGCCTCAATGAGGAATACCAACTGGAAATTTTTAACAGAATTGTAATATTTTTCTACATTTCAGTGTTTCCTTACATTTAATATTGTTTGTAAGAAAAAAAACTCCCAGATGCCAGAGTTATATGACCACTTATCTTGTAAAAAGTTAATGACTGTTTCCCTCTTGGAGAATTCACAAATCAAATTCAGGTAAAAAGAAGTTTTTATTTTTTACCAAAGTCGTGACATTTATCAATTCAAACTGTTAAAATTTGATACTGCATCCAATATAAAGGAGCCAAAAAAAATCAAATTCTTTCTGTATTACCAAACTACTTGTTGTATCAAAACTCAAAACAAATCATCTAACAACTGATCGATAGTTACATGTACTTCACTGATTCAATCTTGTGAACGTTGCCTCAACGCAGTCACTTCTGTTTACGACAGAGGTTGTTGTTCAGTTAAATTGATCATTAAATCACAACATTTTCCAACCAATTTTCATGTGATTTGGTTTGTTTGGGCTGTAGGAAGGTTTTTGTCGCCCGAACAACAGTGTGAAAATATTGGAGACTTCAAATTCGTTGATGATGAGATTTGTAGTTAAAGTACTTCATACAGCTACGAGGTGTCAGACTGTTGTTTTTCAGTCCTGAAATCAAACTTCAACTTGCCAAAAACTTACGGAAAGGTTGTTTCATTACATGTTTTATGATAGCTCAACATTCCAGAACTGGCTGCTGTCTTCCGCCCCATTTCCTGTAACTCATAGTTTCACCCTTCGTTGTTTTGGCAACACAGTAAACAGAAATGCTTTCATTACTGGAAAAGGGTGACTTAAAGAATGTTGCTGTGTGGATTAGGCTACAAGAGACACAACTTAGTGTGTTAATCTGGACAACACAATGCTGTTGTGGTGTGATAGTACAAAAAAAAAAATTAAAAATCAAGCAAAAGAATAAGCATGAAAGCAATGAAAGAACAGTTACAATTTGGATGCTCAAAGCAGTCCAAACATGAGGAGTTACACTTTCCTAATCTTACATAATATTATGTGAGAAATAATTTATTAAATAATAATAATAATACAGCGAACAGCAGGTTCGCTATTATTATTATGATTATTATTATTATTATTATTATTATTATTATTTTATTTTTTTTATCATTATTATCATTATAAAACTTTTATTATTATAAAATATAATTTAATATTTAGCAAATCAAGCCAGTCGGGCGTGGAATTTATCCAAAATAAACACATTTGGTGGTATCTGCATATGAGGTGAATAAGGACAGCACTCTGCAGACACTCAGCTCATTTGTTGTAATAATGCTTCTTGGTACTAAATCTGATTGTTCTGAAAAAGCTTCCTTCATTTATTTTCACCCTTTGAAGCATGTGTCAGTCACATGCATTTGTGGGATGAGGAGCACAGCCAAGTATGTGGTTTTTACTGGAACCTGCTGTTCCCTTCCTGTCAGTGACATTTGCAGCTGCATTGAATTTCTGCTCTGATTGTTTTGGTGAAGCTCCGAGGTGCTTTCACTGCTGTATGAAATATGCATTTAAGAATGTGGTGCTGCCACTTGCAGGGCTCCACCCAGAAAAACACACCATCATTGTTTTCATTGTTTTCAATACAATTGTTTTCCCATCATTCCTGATCCCGGGGGTTTCCTCCTTCAGTCTTAAACATGTAATGGGCGTTCATTTACTCCACGATGACATGGTGTAAAAAATTGATATTACTCTTTATTGGCTAAGGATTTTATTTTCTCTTCATCTTTAACCACCCTGTTTACCTCAGATTGTTTTAATATTGCTTTTTATTTTCATTGATCCACACATAGAACTGCATTTCATGACAAAACTTGAAATTGTGATGCTGATTCAGCTTTATTCAGTTCACACTGAGGCAAAATAGAATTAGTTCAACCTTTTTCAGCCCATGCAAGCCAGCAATGGACAAACTTGATCTAAAGTATCCTCCTCCTGCTGCTGCTGCTGCTCCTCTTCCTCCTCCTACTTCCTTATAGGTTTTCTGATGTCACTCTGCGATCAACAGTCGGTAAGTTGAGTTGTTTTCTTGACAGTTGTAGTTTGGTTTCTTTTTGAAGAAATAATTTTTCACTACACTTTGCATTGCATTGGAAGGTCATTATTATATCTGTCATGGTTTTCTTGACAACAACAATATTTTAAAAATATATAAATATACTTTAAAAGATATATTTCAGAACAGACTTTGAAATGTTACTGACAGTCGATTACAATACTTAAATTATATATTGAAAAGATTCAGACAACATGACGAGCTGTGATTCCATTTATTTTTGAACTATTTAACAATAAATACAGACGACGAACAATATTTTCTATTACTATCTATAATATAATATAATATAATATAATATAATATAATATAATATAATATAATATAATATAATATAATATTTTAATTAATTGTGACTGTGATCATGAAAATTTCACCTCTGACCTCTGTGAAGGTCAGAAGCAGGCCGGAAAGTCCCTCAAGACCCAGGCGATCAGCAGAAATCCCAGAGCACAGATCTCAGCCACCACACCACAAAGCTGTCCAGAAGGGGGCAGAGGAAGACCCCAGCAGTCAGGAGGGCTGGATTTCAGGGGACCAAGATCAGTAGGTGCTGCCCCGCCGGGCACCAGACACCCTGAGCAGGCAGAGCAGAGGGCCTGGGGCCCCAAGAGCCAAACCCACCACTCAGACAGAGGGTCCTGACCATACCCAGGAGAACTGGACCCCACACACCGCCGCCCAGGATGGGCAAGTGGTACAGCCGTGCCTCCCAGGAGCCAGGGTATTATTGCCTCCCTTTACACTCATCCCAACCTCACCCCGTCTTCCACACATCCCCTCCCACCCCCCTCCATCCTATCTCCTCCTTAAGAAAGTTATTTAGTAGTTAGTGTTCAAATTGAACAAGTAAAGTGAAATTAAGTTAATTTATTTTATAACTGAGAATGACTTACGGCTGAGAGGTGAAGTGGAAAACCAGCTTGTAACATGAGGACTCTTGCAGACAAATACATCTGGAGGAGGTGAAAACAGAAGGGGTGAAGAGAAGGCTCTTCAGAAACAGATATGCAGGTGAAGTAAAGATAACCACTGTATGTAGATTTCAGAGCCACAACATAAACAAAATACCAAAGAAATGCATGCTTTCTGTTACTATACACTTTTTTTTAAATGTAGTTTTAATTTATTTAACTCCTCTTATTGTAAGATCATACATTTAGGAATTTTATGTAACAATGGTGCCTGATCTTTACATTTGGATCTGGAAATGAACAACAAATATGTTGGTTTAAAGGGATTCAGCCACTCAGACCCCATCATCCACTGATCAACCAGGGAGCCACATGTTATCTGAGCAGCATCCTGCAGATTCTCTTCATGACCCCTGAGATCCACCACAGGTATGAAGAGCTGTCTTCTCTGTGCTGCCTTTCACTTTATACACTTTTTAAAAAGTTGACAAAAAAAATCTAAAAATGCTGCTTGATGTACTGATGAGGGAGTGAATCAACACTGCCACCTAGTGTACAACCTTTTAACAGTTTCCAGGGAAAAAAATAAATGTTTCTGAATGAAATCAAGAGTGTTAAACACATTTTATTCAGGGGCCACATTCAGTCCAATTTTATATGGCGACAGAATAATAATAATATTGGCTAAATGCCACAGTACAACTGCAAAAACTCACAACACAACAACAAAAAGCTACAACGGAAGCAGAGAACAGGTTCCCGGGGGACAATATTTTTTGACGGACCTTGTTGAGGGCGAGTTTAACAATGCAGGTGAAAAAATGCTGCTCAGTGACTGTGATTAATGTGTTTTCAAAAATCTGCAACTTTTTTTATTGTTCTTAAATACTCAAAAACGTTTTTCATATAAATATATCCGAATCTGAACGCGTTCTGCTGTTAATCCTTTCGTTCCGTCAGTAAATATTGTCCCCCGTGACCGGAGAATTTGATGAATTGTAAATATTGTCACTGTCACAAAGACATTGAGAGGGAATAATAATAATTGATTTAACAATAATAATTTAAAGATTGCTCAAAAGCAGTGTTCCCTCGCTTTACATTATATCCAAGTTAATTCAGCGACATTACTTCTATTCATCACAAACAGCACTTCATTCTTATCATTGTACACCCCAATGATACTCTGTTCAGTCATGAAAAGGACAGTGTTTCGCTGTTTTAAATAAAGCAGGGACTCACCGTGGTAGACCTTTCTAGATGTATAATAACCAGATTTTAGCCACTTAAGCTAACATTGAGGGTACAGGAAAATATACACCTCTGCTGAACCTACAACCCAGTCTCACGGCAATTAGTCGCAACGTGGTTTTGTTCATACTATTAGAATGATGTCTTCCCATATGTTTTAGGATTTGAGCAGACAACTTTCACAAGTTTATGTGATAGAAACAAATATAATAGATATAAAAGAGCAAATATATTAAGAGCTTTAAAACCCAATAACAGAACTTTAAAATCAATTCTAAGAGACATAACCGATAATCAATACTATCAGACAGTCACTTCAGAGAATCTGAAAGTGGAGTGATGTGGTTAACAAAAACTTTCTCCCCTGTAAAGGTTGGATCCATCAAACACCTTAGATCAGCAGCTAGAAATTATCTTCAGGAAGCTGAAAAAAAGATCATGTGGAACAAAAAACATCACAGAGAGTCTGGGCATAAAGAACGGTACGTCGACCACTTAGCAGCACAAAGAAACACCAAAGAGAAACATCAGTAGGACTCATCCTGATGTGCTGTATTATCACATCCAGTTCATCAACAACGAGATGCTGCTAAATGTCTGGAGAGGATTTTGAATGAAGTCAGTCCTGAGGCCTCGCAGGTGAGCAGCTCCGACCTGCAGCGGCTGCATCCAGGAGGGTCAGTGTGACGGCTGCTTTCAGCCCACTGCTGTGTGTGCAGGTTTTCAAAGGCCAGCTGAAAGACACTACAAGATGCTCCAAAGGTCACGTGATCATGGAAGAGACCCGTCCTTTCTTCACCCTGCCGCTGTCGCTCCAAGGCGGACACGAAGCACCCTGCAGCCTGGTGAGAAGCAGCCAGCGCTGCTGGTTAGATGGTTGGTTGATGACTAACCAGCAGCTGTCTGGTTTTACTCTTGTTAGCAGAGGGAGTCTCAGTCCTCACAGAAGAACAACCGAAATGTTACGTTCAGTTCCTAAATTCACAATGATGATAGGCTGTTTATTCATTCATTTAATAAGTATTTAACTATTAGTATTTCAGTCTTTTACTTCTGAGTAACTGAGTTATTATCTCCGCCAAGGAGGTTATGGAATCACTTCGTTTTGTTGGTTTGTTGGTTGGTTGGTTGGTCTGTTAGCAACATTACGGAAAAAGTTATGGACGGATTGCAATGAAACTTTGTGGAAAGGTGCGTCTTGGGCTACCTTAGAATCCATTAAATTTTGGTGAAGATCTGGATCACTGTATGTTGAAAAGTTGGGTTTTGAGAAAGCTAGAGCCTTTTATGTGTGCCTAATAGAGTGGAAAATACAGTAGGTTAAATGCCACAGACAGGAACTTTTCCTGTCCTGTCCTACCTAATTGGATGCAGTGATTAATCCGATGAACCTGATCATCCCTGAAGAATATCCCTGAGGAATATAGGCTAATAACTATTCATTTCTTTCGGTCTTTCGGCTTTCGGTTTTCGGCTGTAGTTTCCTCATTTTTCAGTTTCGGTTTCGGCCAAGTGTGTATATATATATATATATATATATATATATATATATATATATATATATATATATATATATATATATATATATATATATATATGTATGTATTAGTGATTTATTTAGTATTTAATTTAATAAAATATTTAGTAATTTAGTATTTATTTACTGTAGTATAACTACTCACGATACCTAGGGCAAAACAAGGCACCTTAACTATCCTTACTGGAAGCCATTTCAACATAACATAAGATAGAGTATGACAGAGAGAACTTCCAGAATATAACATTGTTGTAGTATTCTTGTATTGGTTAATAAAATATGTTCTTTTATTTGGTTAAAATCTTGGTCCTGTGTTTTATTGTCTAGGTGAGGTCATTCACTCAGGCTCAGTGTGCAGCTCCACTTCTGCTGATCAGACAGACAGACTGGCTTATTAAGGCAATGTTAAGATGAGGAAGAGGAGCAGAAACTGTTGGGAGCTACTTTACAGTTTCAGACAGCGTTACTGCTACCTGTGATGTATGTGAAATAAACACAAAAATAATTTTATAAATTAAAAAAAAAACCTAGTGAAAAGTATCGTCATCTGTATCGGTATTGGCGATACTGGCCCAGTAATTACTTGGTATTGGATCGATCCCAAAATTTAGAGTATCGCCCACCCCGAGCCTGTAGTTGGGCATAACTCAACAATAAATGACAAGGGGGCTTAGCAAAAAATTGCAGTGTAAGTTCTTTAATGACTCTGACAGATATCAGCTGCTGATCCAGATCACGGAAGTATTCAAGATTCAAGATTCAAGATTCTTTATTTGTCTTTGGTTAGTTTCCTGGCCAGCGAAATTGCAGCAGATCCACTATAGTAAATTCATAAAAGTTCTACATTATAACAAGCAAATAAGACACAACGAGTGACAAAAAAATAAATTTGACAATAGTTAATAGAGTATTCGATGATGGGTAAGGAGGAGAGGGACAATATACAGAGTAATAAATAATGTCACATTGCACATAGGAAAAATAAATAGTTGGAAAATAAGATAGCAGGTATTGCAAATGTTAATATGGGTGCATAGGTGGTGGTGTCAATGTTGCGCGTGAGAAATGATACACAGTGATTTATGTAGGAGACGTTCATGTTGAGTTCAGTGTTCTAATTGCCCACAGGAAGAAGCTGTTTTTGAGCCTGTTTGTTCTGCTCTTGATGGATCTGAGCCTTCTTCCAGAGGGCAGCATGCAGAACAGGTGGTGGTTGGGGTGGTGGAAATCCTTCATGATTGCCTTGGTTCTGGTAAGGCACCTGGAGTTGGCGATCGTGTCCGGGGGGGCAGCGGACAACCGATCGCCTTCTTAGCTGTTCTTGTGACCCGCTGCAGTCTTTTCCTGTCAGCCACTGTGCTGCCAGCATACCACACAGAGATGGCATGCACCAGCACGCTCTCAATTGTAGCCCGATAGAAAGAGACCAGCAGGTCCGTCTGCAGCCTGTTCCACTTCAGGACTCTCAGAAAGGGGAGGTGCTGCTGGGCTTTTCTGACCAGAGATGTTGTACTGGCCGCCCAGGACAGGTCCCTCAAGATGTGGGTCCCGAGGAACTTGAAGGTGGGCACCCTCTCCACATTGACACCTTTGATGCGGAGGAGAGGAGGGTCAGATTTGCGCCTGCGGAAATCCATGACCATTTCCTTCGTTTTGCAGGTGTTCAGGGTGAGGTTATTCGCGTCACACCATTCAGTTAGCCGCCGGACCTCATCCCTGTAGGCTGAGTCATCGTCCTCAGTGATGAGCCCTACCAGAGTGGTGTCGTCAGCGAACTTGATAATGGTGTTGCATGGATGTATGGGTGAGCAGTCATGTGTGTAGATGGTATACAGGAGAGGGCTCAGCAGGCAGCCCTGAGGAGAGCCGGTACTGAGCGACAGGGCGGATGAACTCCTGTTACCAATTCTCACCGATTGTGGGCGGTCAGTGAGGAAGTCTTTGATCCAGGCGGTTGTGGTGGGGGGGAAGCCCAGGTCAGTCAGCTTAGATGTAAGGATGTCCGGGATAATGGTGTTAAAGGCCGAGCTGAAATCTGTGAAGAGCATCCTGACTGAAGTCCCAGGATTCTCCAGGTGGTGCAGGGCAGAGTGCAGTGCAGTGGAGATGGCGTCATCGGTGGATCTGATCACCTTGTAGGCAAACTGGTTGGAATCGAAACTGGGGGGCAGGCAATCCCTGATGTGCTTTAAGACCAGTTTCTCAAAGCATTTTGCTACTATGGGTGTTAGAGCAACAGGTCTGTAGTCGTTGAGGCTACTGATGCAGGTGGACTTGGGAATTGTGATTATAGTAGCTGACTTCAGACAGTGGGGTACAGTGGCTCGAGACAGGGAGAGGTTGAAGAGGTTGGTGAAGACAGAGGACAGTTTGGCCTTCAGCACACGGCCCGGTATTCCATCGGGACCTGCGGCTTTCCTCTGGTTCACTGCCCTGAAGACGCTGTGGACCTGGTGTTCTTGGAGGGTCAATGCCTGTGGGCTGGGCTCCAAAGAGTCTGTGGGTGGAGGTGGAGGTGGTGGAGGTACTGACAGTCTTCTCAAAGCGTGCAAAGAAATTGTTTAGTTCCTCTGCTAGTGAGAAGTCAGTTATCCTGTTTGACTCACTGCATTTGTAATTTGTGAGTTGTTTCAGGCCCTCCCATACCTGTGTGGGGTTGTTATCTGACAGTCTGTTCACATAGGCCCGTTTCGCCACCTTGACGCCCCTTTTCAGGTCAGTCCTTGCCCTCCTGTACTCGGCCTGGTCCCTGGATTTAAACGCAGAGTTTCGTGCCCTCAGCAGCGACTGAACCTCACTTATCATCCAGGGTTTGCGGTTGGCGTGAACCCGGACTCGCATCACCGTGGTGACAGTGTCCATGCAGTGCCTGATGTAACTAAGCACCGCATCTGTATGGGTCTGTAGGTCGTCATGGGTGAAGACACTCCAGTTTGTATTCCAGATACCAGGATCGACAATGGACAAAAATAGGGGGAATCCGGAGTGTCAGTCACTGTGAGGCAACACCTTGAGATATGAACATGCAACAAACAGCTTTCTCCAATACATTGTTTGTGTTGGGGAGAAATAAATGTTTTTTTATTATATATGGTGTTCTTATTCTTGTTGGTGACTGATTTGAGCTGTAGCGGAGGTCTGCACTCTCTGAGTGCCAAATTCTAGTTTTTGTTGGTTTTGTTTTCAGTGAGTAATTTATTTATTTAGCAAATTATCATTTTTTGTTTGTTGTTATTGATTCATTTGTAATTCCATTGAAAAGTGTGTGTGTGTGTGTGTGTGTGTGTGTGTGTGTGTGTGTGTGTGTGTGTGTGTGTGTGTGTGTGTGTGTGTGTGTTGCAGAAGACCAGTTTCAGTGAGTTTTTCCTCAGGACAGAACACACTGGAGACGACATGGTGTACTGCACAGAATGCAGCCAGAAGACAGAGGGGAGCAGTGTGAGTTCTCCTGCATCAGCTTTACAGGACTGATAAAACTTCCTGAAATGTTGTTTGTACCACTGAGTTCATGTAATGGATCCTCTCTCTGTTTGCTGGACTTGTCTTTGCTCGGTAGGGATACGAGATGGTGGACTTTCCTCAAATCATGACTCTTCTCCTCAAGAGGTTTTACTTTGACTTCAACACCAAGTCAGACATGAAGTCAAACTGCTGTGTGGAAGTGCCGTTTAAAATCCAGATGATGGCAAGCAGAGGACGCCTGACAAACATTACTTATACTGTTTTTTAAAAAGAAGGTATTTTCATTGGTCTGCCTCTGTGTCATGCCAGAATAAGAGCTACACCCTGTACGGGATGGTGAATCACATGGCCAGTCTCGGAGGTGGACACTACACCGCCACCGTCCGGGGCAGGGAGGACAACACCTGGTACCACTGTGATGATGCTCACATGACTAAGGTGCACAGAGATCCATTTCAAACCATTCTGTGTGAATTCTTATGAAACAAAAACATTATTTTGTTGATTTTATGGATCTTTCTTTTGCTGCCGGTTGCAGGTGAAGAAACAGGTGTTTGGAAGCAATGAGACGTACAGGTATGTTCTCACAAAGTCTTTGAAGTATAAGTCGAATTAAATGGTGGGAAAAGATACTTAATCATATAATATATAATTTAACAGCTCAAGTACTGTATATCTGCTCATGTACAGAGGTAAGTTGGCAGAAACATAAAAGTAACCACTTAATGACAAAGGTAATGGAGAGTGTTTGAATGTGTTTATTGTCTCTTTGAAGTTGAGGAGTTCATCGAAGAAGAGGACAAAGTGAAGGAGTTCAGATCCATACAGACCTGGAAGCGTCCAGGCCCCTTCTGTCTTGGTGAATTGGGCTGTAGTGTATTTGTCAGTCGATGATCAAAACATTTGCTGACCCACAATTGGAGGGGGGCACAGATTGTCTTTCAGAGAGTTTTTGAAAAATTAAATACACTTAAAATGAAAATTGGATTGACCTTCATGAGTCTGTAAAAAAAAAGGAGAAGAAACAGCGTGGGATTGGTCAGTTATGAGTCAACTCTGTCCAATCAACAGGTGCCCTCGTGGCCATGCTGATTTGTTTGCTTGTGTCACCTCCAGCCAGCAGGCAGAGGTGGACGAACATGGGTGAGTGCAGCTCCAGTGATGGTAAAAATAAAGCCATTGTTGTCAAATTGTCTTTAATAGGAATCAAATAAACACAAAGACAAAAAGCCATTTATGATCTCTCACGTTTCTACTCAGTGTGACTCTCATTAACCTTTGCGTTTTTCTCATTGAATTTGCCAGTTTGTTCATATGTTCAGGCAGGTGAACAAAATGAAAAAAATAAAATAAAACAATGTTAATGGTTCCTTGTTCCAGCCATTCTGTGTGCTGTTGGTGAGTGTGAATGAGGTGTTATGATTGAATGCCTTCGACTGAAAATCTGCAGAAGTCCAGAAAGTCCTTCTTCAACCAAATGGTAAGCATCAGGGCTGAGATTGCTGAAATGCTGATGGACAGAGATTCCATTTATGATGGGAAATGCACATTTGACAAATATAAAAGTGTGTGTAATGAAATTCAAAATACTCCTGACACTTTGATGGATTTACTCCCCAAGGAGCAAACTGAAATCAGGGCATCCTTCAGGCAAAAATTGTTAAGTGTCAATGAATTAGTGAAGTCAGTGGAAAGCTGTGGTCAAAAAATCTACCAAACAAGTTGAGAGAGTGGTGGCAAACCAAAGCCAGTGACGTCTGGGAGCGCAACATTCGCACAGCCTGTTTTACGGACATTGTTCTCTTTGCTGAGAAGCAGGTCAGGATTGTGTCTGATCCTATTTTTGGAAATTTACAGGACAGCAGTCATGAAAACCAAAGTAAAAACATAAGAACTAAGTCTCCATCCATAACAAGAAACAGTTTCGCTTCTACTGTAGACACAGCCAACCACAGGAAACATGATTTCACAAGCTGAACTGGAGGAGTGGGCGTATTTTAATCCTGTGTGTTTTCCACAGATCCAAGCTGAGGTTAACTTAAAGGAATACTCCGAAGATTTTTGACCCACCCATCCCTATCATTTACAAAGTGAGATAAGCTCATAAATACCTTATGTGTGTCTGTGCGTCCAGCGGCTGGATCCCAGCTGTTGGCATCGTCGTTAGCTTAGCTCAGCTGCTGGAGGTGAAGAGGAAGCAGAGCCGGACTGACGAAAGTGGACAAAATACTCTTTCCAGTGGTCCAGGGGATGGCTTATTAGCACGTGAAGTAAATCCGAATGGTTATAAAACATTTTAAAAGACGTGTTTTCCTTTTCAATCCGTTAAAATAGCGTTTTGATACACACCGATCTGCACAAGCATAGTGCTCCGCGGAAGGATATACTGGAGCACAGCTTCTGAGTCACTGGCTTGTACTGCTGTGCTCCGATATATCCTTTCGCGGAGCACTGCACATGCGCAGGTCTGTGTGAAACACGTCTTTTAAAATATTTTATAACCATTCGGATTTACTTCACATGCTAATACGCCATCCCCTGGACCACTGGAAGGAGTATTTTGTCCACTTTCGTCAGTCCGGCTCTGTTTCCTCTTCACCTCCAGCAGCTGAGCTAAGCTAAGTACGATGCTAACAGCTGGGATCCAGCTGCTGGACGCACAGACAGAAATAAGGTATTTATGAGCTAATCTCACTTTGTAAATGATAGGGATAGGGCGCGGCTCCAAAATCTTCAGAGTATTCCTATACTACTATATATATACTACATATATATATATTTATATATATATGTATGTATGTATATATGTATATACATATATATGTATGTATATGTATACACATATGCAATTAAAATGTGTTCCTAAATCTCAAAAAGTCTGTAACTCAACTCAACTCAACTCAACTTTATTTATACAGCACTTTAAAAACAACTGCAGCTGGCACAAAGTGCTGTCCAAAGTCACAAGATAGAAGTGCAAGTGCAAGAATAAAATCCAGTAAGAACAAAGAAAACAAACAAAAAAAACAAACAACAAAAAAGAGACATTTAAATAAACAATAAAAAAATCAAGGGCGGAGTCTCAGACTGAGTCAAAAGCCAGTGAATAAAAATGCGTTTTAAGATCTTTCTTAAAAATGGACAGCGAGGGGGCCTGCCTAATGCACAGTGGCAGCTCATTCCACAGCTTGGGGGCCACAACAGAAAAAGCTCTGTCCCCTCTGAGCTTACGTTTGGACCTCGGCACCTCCAGGAGCAGCTGATCAGCTGATCTGAGGCACCGAGCAGGAGTTTACAGGTGAAGCAGCTCAGAGAGGTGAGGCGGGGCAAGACCATTCAGAGATTTAAAAACAAATAAAAGAACCTTAAAATGGACTCTAAAATGCACAGGTAGCCAGTGGAGGGAGGCCAGGATGGGAGTGATGTGCTCCCTCTTCCGTCCTCCAGTCAGTAGTCGCACTGCAGCATTTTGGACCAACTGGAGACGTGCGAGGGACGACTGGCTGACTCCAACATCAAGTACATTACAGTAATCCAGCCGAGATGTAATAAAGGCATGGGTTACTGTTTCAAAGTGCTCATGTGCAAGAATAGATTTCACTCTGGCCAACTTCCTGAGGTAGAAGAAGCTGGACTTAACCGCTGCGCTTATTTGTGAATCTAGTTTAAAATCACTGTCCATTTTAAAACCCAGATTTAAAACAGTCGCCTTCATATGTGGAGTCAAGAGGCCCAAGTCAGCTCGCGGAGGTTCACAGGAGTCACTGGGACCAAACACAATAACATAACCATCACGTTTCCATGACTATGCAAGACGACAACAAGAGCAGCATCGTGTTACCATGACTACAGATTAAATGCAGCATTTTGTTGAAAGTGTCATGTTCAATATATGGATCAACTGACATTGGCGGACAGAGCTAAATCTCCGGAAGATTACTGAGAGCTGGATCACGAGCAGAACTTAATCTAAGCAATTTTCCCACTTCAGGTATGGAGGTCTGTCTTGGGGCCACGCCACTGGAACAAAGGTTATAAGCGTTACTTGTCTTCCAGCAGATATTTTTGTTCTTCAGACACACGAAGCAGAAAACCTCCCTGCATCGAGCACAAGCCAAGAATTTGCACCTGGCTTTGTCGTGACCCAGCAGGAAGCCACAGGAGGGACAGGCCCGGATGGAGGGGCAGCCGGTGACCCCCTTCACGTCTAAGAAGGTCATGTCTGGACAGTTCTTCAGAGTCTCCAGGGGCTTATTGAAGCAGTCTTTGTTGTCACAGCAGTCTGTACGTGGCGACGGGCCTCGCCACTCTCTCAGGCACTGCCAGCAGAAGAAGAAAGGTCTTCCGCGGTCATTGGTGCACACTGTGCACTTAACACAGAGGTTGGTCAAATCACTCCTTGTTGCTGTGGATTTGCAGCCAGGACACTGAAGAGGGAAAAGAAATGTGTGTTAATGCAGACATTTCCCAACATGGAGTCCAGCTTCTTGATATGTTTGAGATCCAGCAGTGTTACGGCTTCACTGTCATGTTTTGCTCAGTGGTCTGGTGACTTTACTAGTCATGGTGTCGATCAATCAAATAATTACTAAATAAGATTATTTAAGAATGGAAACTGTTAAAAAAAAAAAAAAGCCAAAACTGAGCAAAATAATACAAAACACTGAAAAACTATTAGAATAGAATTTCCCTCTGGGATCAAATCAAATCAAACTTTATTTATAACGCAGTTTTCATATTAAAAAAAAACAACACAAGGTGCGTTGCAGTATTAAAAACAAAATCAATATAAAATAACACATAGCTACATGTTCACCAGTCTGACTCCATTCAGAAATGTTGTTACTGAAAATCTCCTGCTTCTCACAGCAAATCTGGAGTAAAATATTGTATAATTTCTGGCTGAAGTTGGTGTCATTATAAGATAGAAATAATAACATTTGAGTGAATGTGGAAGGTGAAGAGATACTCACTGATTTGACGTTGAATAAGTCCTTGATGTTATTGAATAATTTGTTTTCAAAGTAGTCAATTTCTTCAGTGGTCAGAAGAGCCATTCGACGGACCTCCTCATAGGACCACTCAACATCACAGTCAGGCATCCCACACACAAAGACTCTGTCTCCCTTCAAAGGTCAGAGAAGAAAAGAAAATCACCCATAAAAGGTCAATGAAAAAGAAAGACTTAAACCTTTATTACCGGGAGTAATCTTCCTTAAGTTCTTTTTCACCTCTGTCTTCTTTCAATGTATAGTTTGTTTCAATTTTCATCTTGTATTATATTTTAATGTGGCTTTATTGGACTTTTTTTAAACTAATTTTTAACTTACATTTTTTCATTTAATTGGGCTCTTTATATAGGACAAGAGCATGAAGAAGGTAAAGTTATCAATGTGGATTAATAAAGGATTTAAGGTGGACTGGTGGTAAACAAAGGGTTTAAGGTGGACTGGTGGATTAATAAAGTGTTTAAGGTGGACTGGGAGTGACCTGAACCTTGGACAGACCTGGTCCAGCTGCCGGCGGCACCAGTTGGTGAGAGACGTCGGGGTGACGACGTGACCACAAGACATCAGAGCTCTGGGAGACTGAAAGTTGTCCAACTCAACTGTGAATGATGAAGGGATGTCAGAGAAAAACAGTCCAGAGTGTTAGACTGACACAGAGTGGACACCATGAAGTCTTCTACCCACTGAGGACTCACAGTCTAGTTGATCTTCTTCATCCACGATGATCAGAGTCGGATCGTTCGGGTCGTAGCGCTTCTCCTCTGGTGTGGATTCTCTCTCTTTCCTGCTTTCCTCCTGCCTGCTCTCCCTGTATCCCCTCTTCTCTGAGTCTCCTCTCCGTCTCAAGACCCTCTCAATTTCTTGGATCATTTCCAGCTGCAGAAGCAGAACTCTCATCTTCTCCAACTCCTCCTCGGTCTCACGCAGGTCGAGGATCTTCTTCTCTTCTCTGGGTTTCTCTATTTTCACCTGAAGTTCCTTTTCTGCAGGTGAGTCTCTCATTACGTCTTGATGTTGGAGTCTGAGCGGGTTCTCCATGTTCCTGCTGCTGCTGCTGTTTGTCTTATCCTCCTGGCTTTCTTTGCTTCCCTGCTGCTCGCTCCCTCTGGATCCCATCTTCTCCGACTCCTCCTCGGTCTCACGCAGGTCGAGGATCTTCTTTAGTTCTCTGGGTCTCTGTACGTTTGCCTGAAGTTCATCTTTTGCAGGAGAGTCTCTCATTACGTCTTGATGTTGGAGTCTGTGCAGGGTCTCCATCTTCCTGCTGCTGCTGCTGTTTGTTTGATCCTCTTTGTTTTCTTTGCTTCCCTGCTGCTTGCTCCCTTTGGAACCCATCTTCTCTGAGTCTCTTCTCTCTCGGAAGATCCTCTCGCCTTCACATCGGAGCAGAGATGAACAGAAATCAGGTTTTACAAGCCTCACAGGTTTACAAGCCTCACAAGTTGAAATTCCCTAAACTGCCAATCGCTTGTCTTCGCTTGATCACATGACGATATTATAAGATGGGTGTTCCCCACAATAAAACAAAACAGAAAGCAAAATCTTATGAACTGTTTTCTTTCTGCTTGTACAAATGAAGTATAAACAGCTCTCCTGAGCAGTGATGATTGACAAACTCCAGCAGGAAGATGGAGAACCTGCTCAGACTTGAACATCAACACATAATGAGAGACTCACCTGAAAAAAGGGGATGTCAGGTGAAAGTACATGGACCCAGAGGAGAGAAGAAGATCCTCCACCTGTGTGAGACCGAGGAGCAGTTAAAGAAGATGACAGTACTGCTTCTGAAGAAGAAAATCATTCAACAACTCAGCATCAATAAGTCTTTATTTAGTAGCCAGTAAACTCGCTTCACTGCTAGTTAAAGCAGGAACTGCTGCTGTAACCAAGCACTAGTTTTAGTCTCCAGTAGTTCAGTGTGAGTGAAACCAAATCATCCACCTCATGAACCAACAAAGATAAACCACTACTGTTAGCAGTAGCTATAACTAGTATCTCTAACCTCTAACTTCACTAACCAGTAACTAGTACCTCCAGTGGTAAACAACAGAGAACTGTGACAGTAGTTATTCTCCAGGACAAATGTCTCATCCCATTGTGTCTTCAGGCGGCGACGTCCGGCTGGTCTTCAAGGCGGAGACGATGGAGGAATCAGCCATGTTGTCCACTTACAGCATCAAGCACATGTCCACCACTCACACGCTGCTGGTGCTGCCCGGAGGTCACTGATGTGCTCAGAACCTGGAGGAGGGAAAAGATGCAGAGTCTGGACTCCAGACAGGAACCAGAAGCAACAAAACCACGGACTTCACGAGAAGATGTGTTTGTTGTCAACAAATATATTGACTTGTTTAAAATGTTTTTTTTTTTTTTGGATGACTTGTTTATAAAGTTTACTGGAATGTTATTTCACTGTGTCTCTGACATTTAACCAGAATTCCCTGATATGTTAAAGCGACACTAAGGAACTTTTCAACCTTAATAAAACACTTTAATATCTTTTGTGATGATACATCGACTTACAACTAGTTGAATGGCCCCTCTGTCACGGCCTGAGGGCATCAGTATTGCTTTCACTTGGACTATGCAACTGCGAGGAGGGTGGTAGGAACCCTGCACACGAAAAACTCCAAATGTGTAAACTGCTTTACGGCATGCGTCACATCATGATATAACATTGTTTCGCCACCATTAGATTCATTACCTCGTCGCTAGCCATCCTTCCCACAGCCACTGGAAACAAATGTAGGCGAGTTCAGTCCAACAGCATTCGACCAGGAGTAGTATTTTACGACACCACATGCTAGTCCTCAAGGGAACTGTAGTATTCGTTCAGGCAAAACACTACCGCTTTTGTCCACTGGCGCTGCCAAAATCAATGAAAACTGAAAGTTCCTTAGTGTTGCTTTAAGTTTTTTCTTTTTAAAAAAAAAATCAAAATAAAGATACACTTTAACACCAAACACAGTCAGTTCAATACATTTTTACAGGGAAATATCCAAGAAATAGCATGACAACAGTTTCACTCTTGGTTATTTATAAATGGAAGTGCTTCTATTACCGGAACGGGCAGCTTGGAGAATGTTGTTTGTCAAACTTAGACGACATGAAACATCAGAGGAGTTAACCTGGGCAACACCCTGCTGAGTGTCGTGTGATATTAAAAAGATGAAAATCAAGAAATTTGAATAAGAATAAGAGTAATAAAAAGAGTGAAACACGAATAAAAGCAATGCAGAAACGCATAAATAGTTACGTTTCACTGAAGAGAAGAAGTTGCTGAAGGAAATGCAAATAATCCAGCAACACTAATCCAGCTGAGAAATCTATTCATGATCATCAGTACAAGAATTCTGGACAGCAGCAGAAATGAATGACAATGTTTCTACAAAATATCCTGCAAATCCAAGAGGATCGGGCTTTAGGTGGAATTAGCACTTATGTTTGAACTGCTTTATGGTTGGAAAACATTAAAATAGCCTGGGTTAAGTTTACATTTTAGATTTTAAGATTAATCCAGTCAAACCATTTCTTTAGTTCTTCTCCTCAAAATTTCCTATAAAACTAAACCTGAATCATAAATTCTTGTGTCATCTGCAAACAAAACCAGTCTGAAAATGCTAGAAACTCTCCAGATGTCAAGTTTGGGAGCCTGTACCGACTCTCTGAACCTCATATAATACATGTGAGAAATAATTTACCTTGTATGGATGTTTTGATCGGTTTGGTTAAAACTTGATCTGAAGTTTCGGGTTCATGCAGACACCAGTCTGCTCATCTATCCAGGGCAGAGGCGACTGAAAATCTTCAAATCAAGCCAGTTGGGCTTGGGATTGATCCAAAAAACAGACATAAACGTATTATCTGCATATGAGGTGAGGAAGAAGAAGAACAGCTCTCTGCCAGACACTCAGCTCATTTGTGGTAACAATACTTCTTGGTAATAAATCTGACTGTGTTGAAAAGCTTTGTTCATTTCTTTCAAACAGGTGAAGCATTTGTCAGTCACGTGCATTTTTACAGGAACCTGCCGTTCCCTTCCTGCCAGTCACATTTGCAGCTGTGGGGAATTTCTGCTCTGGTTGTTTTGATGAAGCTCTGAGGTGCTTTCACTGCTGTATGAAGGATTAACTAAAGAATGTGGTGCTGCCACTTGCAGGGCTCCGCCCAGATAATCACACAGGTACCGAGAAATCAATTCTCCTCACATCATTCCTGGTCCTGGAAGTTTCCTCCCTCGGTCTTAAACATGTCAATAGAGTCATTCCACAGACGAAGCCATCACCTCCACTCTGCACTCCAGTCTGTTTTTCTGTGTATCTGTGACACTCTGCTGACACCTGGATAGAGATACCGGTGCGTCCGGTACAGGACCACCAGGTTCCTGTGCAGCTGCTTCTTCTATCTATCTATCTATCTATCTATCTATCTATCTATCTATCTATCTATCTATCTATCTATCTATCTGCTCAGTGATCAGCAGTCGGTAAGTTGTGTTATTCTTTTTTCAGCTGCAGTTTAGTTTCACTTTGAGAAAACTGTTTTTGACTGTTTTTGACTTTGCATTGGACTTCAAAGTCATTACTTTTGTATATGTATCTTTATTTGCTTAAACAGCAATGACATTTTTTTTTTAAATTTCAGAACAGACTTTGAAGTGTTGATGAGAGTCTATTGCAAATATTTAAAATGCACATCTTGAAATGCAAACAACATGACAAGCTGTCATTCCATTTATTTTTAAATTTCTCAGCAATACAGACATTGCAAACATACATTTAAACAAAATCTTAAAAGATATTTAAAATGTTAATTAGAAGGTACAGACTACTTGAAATATTAATATTTTATATTATCTAAAAGCAACGTTTTGGTTTTATATTATATTATATTATATTATATTATATTATATTATATTATATTATATTATATTATATTATATTATATTATATTATATTATATTTGAAATATACATGAAAAAATACAGACAACATTGCAGGGTTATATTCTTTTATTCTTTTTCCATTAATTTTTGCATGTTGTTCTCTTTTTCTTAGTTTAAGAATGTTTTCATGTAGTGAAGCTGCTGTCGTGTCTCACATTGTACACACTGCAAACAAATCTCTTACAGTTTTTCTCCATTGGTTTGGCTCATTTCTTGAAACTGAAATTACATTTTCAAAACTCAAAGATCATTTGGCAAAATAGTCTTACAGTTCAGCTCAACACCATAGTTCACTTGCAAAAGCTCATCTCTCTCCCAAAACTGTTCACAGATGTTTCAAAGCTACATTTCTTTCCCATATAAACAGTCAGAGCCTCCAAAATGTAAAGATCCTTCTCAACAATTTTAGCTCATTTCTCAAAACAGACCAGACGTTCTCAATTCTCTTGGCTCTCTTGTCAAAAACAACCTGGACAGTTCAGCAAAACACCACCGTTCACCTGTCAGAGATCAGATCTCTGCCAAAATAGTTCACTCAGGTGGAAAAACTAAATTTCTTTCTCAAACCAATGGTCAAGGTCCTCAAAATTCTTTGTCCTTTTGGCATCGTGTGAGCACTGACAGTCAAAATGTTTAGGTTTTTTGTCATCAAGGGCAGAGGACCACTGAAATATTCCTCATCTACCTTTCTGCCTGGGTCCTGTCCTTCATTCACAGTGATTCCTGTGATAGTTTTTATTTTCTTCTTTGGGTTTTTTAGCTAACAGAAAATATTGTATAAAAGAAAATGAAGACAAAAAGCATTTTACAGTAAGAACAACCTTCAAGTTCTGATTCACACATTGCTCTCATACCTCCAAGGAAACTGTCATAATTTTTCTTCACACACAGAACAAATTCCATCCATCGGAGTTCAATATACTGCAAAATAAAAACAAAGAAAAAAAAACTAGCAAAAAAAAGGGAAAATTGTATGTAGCCCACAGTACTGTAAATGAAGCTGGAGTTTCAAAGCTCACTTCTTCACCGGTGTCCCTCCTCATCCTCCTGACTGTCCTCCTCACCTTCATGCTAACACATCCATGTCTGGTCTTCATGGTATTGATGTGTGTTTTTGACTAATTTTGACAGTTGAACAGATGATTTTGCAGGAGGTGACTGATACAATGAAATGGTGCCGATATGTTTTGGAGAGAACAACCATTAGACTGAGAGTCGATCAATCAGTTTAGATCGACATGACCTATTCACTTGGGAATTGTGCTAAATCTATTCTTACTGTACTTAATCATTTGCAAAGATTTTCTGAGACATTGAGACATGTACTAAGACATTTGCAATGTGATGACATGAATGAGAAATACCGTTCTGTTTGTGAGCAGTTACAGGGTAGTTTGGAGATTTGTCCATGTTGTTTTGAAAATGTAATTTCGGTTTCAAGAAATGAGCCAAACCAAAGGAGAAAAACGGTAATACATTTACTCCAACACACAATTGAAGAAGCAGTGAAACCAGAGTGACACATGAACATCTTGGTACTGCCCCCTGCAGGAGGTCAGAGGTACTGTCTGCTTCACTCTGCTTTCTCACAGCACTTTGATGGCAGATCAACAAGAATTAAAAAAACATCTATGGAATTTGTTTATTGATGTCTGAATTAATAGACTCTATAATCATCTGAAATAAACACAGAAGGTTTGTAGGGCTGTTTTAATGAACTGATACAGATTTAAGAGCCTTTTCTGGCTCAATGTGGAAGACGGTTTTCAAAGTGAAATTAAGTTCTTGTATTCACATTTTCTAAAACTGAGAATGACCGTCGGTGGAGAGGTGGACTGGAAAACCAGCATGTTTTGTAACATGAGGACTCTTGTAGGAGACTTAAGAAGTAATATGGTGAGGTACAGACAAATAAACCTGGGGGAGGTGAAAACAGAAGAGATGGAGAAAAGGAACATCTATAAAAGAGGTGAAGTAAAGATTTGATTTCATGTAACAGTGGCGCCTGATCTTTGCATTCGGATCTGGAAATAAACAACAAATGTGTTTGTTTAAAGAAACTCAGCCATTCAGACCCCGTCACCCACTGATCAACCAGGGAGCCACATGTTATCTGAGCAGCATCCTGCAGGTTCTCTTCATGACCCCTGAGATCCACCACAGGTATGAAGAGCTGTCTTCTCTGTGCTGCCTTTCACTCTACACACTTTTTAAGAAGTTCAAAATATATATTCAATGCCATGTGGGTATGCTGCTGAGTTTACTGATGATAGAGTGAATCAACACTGCCCCCTAGTGTACAGATACTGCACACATTGACGGCAATTAATAAAACCTTCTGGTGCAAAATACAATCAAATAAAAAGAAAATGAGTGGTGAATAAAAACTTTCTCCCCTGTAAAGGTTGAATCCATCAAACACCTTAGATCAGCAGCTAGAACTCACCTTCAATAACCTGAAAGAAGGATCATGTGGAACAGAAAACATCACAGACAGTCTGGGCATAAAGAACGGTACGTCGACCACTTAACAGCACAAGGAAACAACAAAGAGAAACATCAATAGGACTCATCCTGTGCTTTATTTTCATGTGCAGTTTATCAACAGCGAGACGCTGCTGAATGTCTGGAGAGGATTTTGAATGAAGTCAGTCCTGAGGCCTCGCAGGTGAGCACCTCTGAACTGCAGCGGCTGCATCCAGGAGGGTCAGTGTGACGGCTGCTTTCAGCCCACTGCTGTGTGTGCAGGTTTTCAAAGGCCAGCTGAAAGACACTACAAGATGCTCCAATGGTCACATGATCATTGAAGAGACCAGTCCTTTCTTCACCCTGCCACTGTCGCTCCAAGGCGGACATGAAGCACCCTGCAGCCTGGTGAGAAGCAGCCAGCGCTGCTGGTTAGATGGTTTGTTGATTACTATCCAGCAGTTCCTGTCTGGTTTTACTCTTGTTACCAGAGGGAGGCGACGCCTCAGTCCCCAGAAAAACAATACACAAACGCAATGTTTGTTTATTCATTCATTTAATAAGTATTTAACTGTGTGTGTGTTTTGCAGAAGACCAGTTTCAGTGAGTTTTTCCTCAGGACAGAACACACTGGAGACGACATGGTGTACTGCACAGAATGCAGCCGGAAGACAGAGGGGAGCAGTGTGAGTTCTCCTGCATCAGCTGTACAGGACTGATAAAACCTTCAGTTTGTTATTGGAAATGTTGTTTGTACCACTGAGTTCATGCAATGAATCCTCTCTCTGTTTGTTGGACTTGTCTTTGCTCTGTAGGGATACGAGATGGTGGACTTTCCTCAAATCATGACTCTTCTCCTCAAGAGGTTTTACTTTGACTTCAACACCATGTCAGACATGAAGTCAAACTGCTGTGTGGAAGTGCCGTTTAAAATCCAAGCCATGGCAAGCAGAGGACTCCTGAAACACATTCTTTCCATTTAAAAACAGAAGGTATTTTCACTGATCTTCCTCTGTGTCGTGTCAGAATAAGAGCTACACCCTGTACGGGATGGTGAATCACATGGGCAGTCTCGGAGGTGGACACTACACCGCCACCGTCTGGAGCAGGGAGAACAACACCTGGTACCACTGTGACGACGCTCAGGTGACTGAGGTGCACAGAGATCAAAAGTTACGAATGTAACTACGGTTCTATGAATCTCGGATGACCGTCCGGAGGTGGTGCATAAAGCACTGGAATGTTCCCTTCGTGCATGCGCAGTTTGAGTATGTATACCAACAAACGTCACTCGTGACTACCCGGGTAACCCCGGAACCGTATAAATACCGGTTCCCTGACCCGGAATCGGCTCCTACGGAATCTTCTCGCGTAACCACGAGGATTCCGAGTGACAGAGTGCTCTGGCGGTCATCCGGGATTCATAGAACCGTAGTTACATTTGTAACTTTCGTTCTATTTCATCCCTACTGACCGGCAGAGGCGGTGCTTAAAGCACTGGAATGACGTATGCCAACTTGGTCACGAGGAATCCCAGAGACTGAAAAGCCTCTGCAGGGCCCAGTACCAACCGCAGTGGATGCGGAGGCACAATGGCCAACCTGCAGGACCTGGAAAAGGTGTCAGGCATCGTCCCAACGGCGTCAGCCCATAGCCCGCCCAGGAGCACCCCCATCAGGGCGACCCCTGGCGTGGACACCGCCCTGGTGGAGTGGCAATGCACACCCTTGGACAGAGGCCGCCCTGCGGCCCGATAGAACAGCAAATGGCGTCCACAACCCAGCGGGACAGGCACTGCCTGGAAAGAGCAGAGCCCCGAGTGGGGGGTGTGCAAATAGCACCCAGCAGGCAGTAGGACAACAACGATGCAGTAAGCTAAGGGAAGGCAGCCCACGCCGCCTGCACAGCAAATGCTAACCACCGGCCAGGGTCCCAGCAAAGGCCACGTCGAGGAGAGGTAATGGTTGCCCAGCAGCTCCCTCCTTCAACAGCCTCCAAAGTGGCACCACCCAACAGCAGTGGGGGCGAGTATCGCACACCCGCCACAAACAGTGAAGGGGGGAAACTGTGGGGAAGGGGGCGTATGCCGCCTGCGAAGCAACGCAAAACACCAGGCCATCCAGGAAGGGAAACTCAACAGCTCCTCCCACCGTCTGCCACCGCGCCACCCAACAGCCAGGGCGGGTGCATGCAATAGGCCAGCACAATGGTAGCGTGAGCAGCTGAGGGATGCTTTAGCCGGCCCCACATCTGGCATATGCTCCAGGCCAGCCGCAGCCGCGCCAGGCACAGCAGCCAGAGTACACCTCCCGGCTCTCAGAAGGGGGGAGGGTGGGGGGCACCTCCAGCAGCAGAAGAGACCAGTGCCCGCCAGCCAGCCAGCCCGCTGCGCCCAGGGCATGTAGCCACTGGCCATGCACAGGTTGTACAACAGCGCCTCCCTGACGAGAACAGGACAAAGACAACTGGGACAGTGGTCGCGGCCATCATCCGCCTGTACGGGGGCTCCCCAGGCAATACCGCGGTGAGAGCTGTCCAAACACGCAGCTCTCCCACCTCATATCACATCCTGTCCATGGAGGTTGAGGGAAGGGGCAACTAAACCAGACACCATCCACGGCCAGCAGAGAGAGCGGCCACCAGGCGACTGCTCCCTCTCTCCTCCTGCCTGACCGCACTGCCGCGCGCACGCAGCCGGTCAGAATAATGGCAGCGCAGAAGCTGAGGGAAGGGGGCGTACGCCGCCTGCACAGCAACTGCAACTGAGCCCGTCGGAGGACTGGGAGCCTGGAGTAGGAGATGCTAGCGCGGTAAGCCGAGGGAAGGGGGCATACGCCGCCTGCACGGCAAACGCGGAGTGTGAAGCTAGCAGCCGGGCAGCACCACAATGGACGGCCCCACCCCAGTAGCATGCATGCCCACGGTCCGGAGGAGGGGCATGCGGGCCTCAAATAACAGAGATACACCCCTGGCCTGCACACTACAATAAAGACGCCAGAGAAGCTATGAGCGGAGAAGGAGCGCGGAGCACCCTCCGCCTGCTAGCGGAGGCGTCCCCCTTCGGAGCGGGGGTGCACGTGATACCTAGAGCATGCAGTAGCTGGGGTATGCGGGGGCTGTGCCTTCTGCCCGCAACACACATCACTGACTGGCTGCTCAGCCAAGATACACGCTAGCGGCCGCATGCTAGCGGCTCGCATCACCAGGCCACCGCAGTGGCAGCGGGAAGGGTGGGCCCCGCCCGCCTGCTAGCAGCTGCGCCACCTGAGCAGCTGATATGTAACAATCAGAAAGAACGCAGCGGCCGGTGGAAGAGGAGGCTGATCCCCCGACACACAACACACCTCACTGACTAGCCGCCTAGCTGAGCTAGCGCCGAGCTAGCGCCGCGCTCTGCGGCAGCGGGGCGGGGGCACCCCGCACGCTGTAGCGATGCTCATCGGCGCACTCAGAAGCCGAGCCAGCGGCCTCGGCGAGCCCTGCACGGCGGGGGCTCAAAGCGGCTTAACAACAGTCAGAAGCACAGCATCGCACCAGCCAAATCGCTTCCTGAAGCCGGGCCAGGAACGCGAGCAGCGTCCCTGCGCCCCAAGCTACTACCGACCACGCCACACGGCCGCGGTCGTCATGTAAACAAGCCCGGGGGGAGCAGCCGCTCCCCCCATCACTCACCATGAAGAATAGTAGATTCATCAGCCTTACCGTCTGCCGGAGGTATGAATGAATCTCTCACCACAGGCGACGCGCAGTGCCGCAGAATCAGATGAACGGGACCGCAACACGTCACAGCCTTTGGAGGGCATAAAGCAGCTCTGACCTTGAAGGTCACAGGGCTCCCAGTGACGGTACATCACGACGCCGTACAGGCTCGTCCCGTCAGGTGTACACAAACTGAACGCGAGAAGAAAAAAGGAGCCGATCCCGGGTCAGGGAACCGGTATTTATACAGTTCCGGGGTTACCCGGGTAGTCACGAGTGACGTTTGTTTGTATGCATACTCGAACTGCGCATGTGCGAAGGGAACATTCCAGTGCTTTAAGCACCGCCTCTGGCGGTCAGTAGGGATGAAATAGAGCTGTTTCAAACCATTTTGTGAGAGTTCTTATGAAACAAAAACATTATTTTGTTGATTATATGGATCTTTCTTTTGCTGCTGCTTGCAGGTGGAGCAACAGGAGTTTGGAAGCAATGAGACGTACAGGTATGTTCCCACAAAGTCTTTGGTTGTTTCTATAACCAACATTGCCAATCCCAATTCTACCCCTTACCTCTACCCCTTACCCCTACCCCTCAGCCCTTGGCCCTACCCCTATCACTCTCCTACCCCTTTTTGAATAGGGCTGAGGGCTAGGACTATCTTTGCAGCACTATGAATTGGGATACCCCTTGGCCCTTTAAGCCACGCCGCGCTCCTATAACAACAAAAAATTATGGATATTAGAAATGATAGAAATTACAATAGAAATTACTTTTATTTTTTAATAATGGTATTATTATTTACCTTATATTTATTTTTGAGGTTCTCCCACTTTTTTTGAAGCTTGCTAGGCTGTAACTTCCCCTTCCAAGCCATTTTATTTTATGAATTTCCTAAAGTAATACATATATGTTTATATAAACACGTTTTATTACTAACATATCAGTATCACTCAGACGAATAATATAATTTACTCCCAATGTGTTTTGGTGCTGTATTTTGATTTCAAAAACTTTTCTTCATTTTCACCTCTGAACTGAATCAGAAGTCGGGTTTCATCAGGGGTCCCTGTGTCAAACATATTACGTTAAAAACATGATAAAAGATTACGTTAATACAGTAATTAGTGCTCTTCAGAAGTTACAAATTTACGATCGGAAACGGTGCTACGCAGCGCTTAAACTGGGACACTGTCACGCTAGTATATCTATAAATTTCAGTGAAGCAAATGCACTTTTTATAGCTTTTTAAATAGTATACAGAAAGCAATCTTACATTTGTGCGACTCCGTGGAGGGAGGCATGTTGTTTTTTTCTGGCCAATGTGAAACTCCGCCTACCCCTATAGAGAATAGGGAGCATCGATGCAGACTTCGCTGAAAGGGGTGAAATAGCCCTTCCCCTTTCCCCTACCCCTATTCAAAAAGTAGAATTGGGATAGCCGTTAAGCCTCGTGAACGCGCATATCATAGGGGTAGGGGTAAGGGGTAGAATTGGGATTGGCCCTTAAAATAGTTTCTAAATGGTGACGTGTGACGCGTGTCATGTTTGAGTGCTGCTCAGCTATATTTGACTGAAGATAAAGTAGAGTTTGGATTAAACTACGAAACTCTAAAGGTGCATAATGCAACATTTAATCCATCTGTCTATGCTGAGCAGGTCCCGTTCTGCATATCTGCTCATGTACAGAGGTGAGTTGACAGAAGCATGAAGGAAATCATTCCAGACAGAAGTGATGGAGAGAGTCTGAATGTGTTTCTCATCTCTTTGAAGCTTCAGAGAGGCGGATCGAGGAGTTCATCGAAGAGGAGGACAAACCCAAACCCCACAAACAAAGATTCAGGAGGAGTCCCGTCTTCATCGGTCTTATTGTGTTTGGCTGCATTTTACTTGTGGTGCTTATTGTCCTATTTCTAGTGATCGGAGTCATGTGAAGGAGAACTGTTCGGAAACATGATTTCAGCTTTTAAATCAGAATTTGAGGAGCCAAGAGATTTCATACAATTACAGGATTCACTTTAATGTTGATGAGTTCATCACTGACAGCTCTGCTCTAGTAGATTTGAAATACATTTGTTTAGATATGGTGAAGCAGTTTTTAGTAATGTGGCAAAGCGGGGGATCTAAATATTATATAGATGTTGCCAGACAACGCCACCTGGGGAATTTCACCCCAGGAAATAAACTAAACTGTTAAAAAGGCTACAGAGGTTCGCCGGATGACAAAAAGGAGTTCAGAGGTTCCAGGTGAAAATAATTTATTCTATTCCTCGTTAAGTTCAGTTACATTCATTCAAGTTATTGTTTCAAACAAAAACACTTAATGGACAGGAGCGCGCGCATCATTTCGGTCCAAATTCCCGTGCGTGTTTGGGCTGGCCCACACCAACACGCCACCGTGCGGAGGACACAACACAGAATAACATTTAACATGGCAGCAGCTCCAGGACGGACAAACACAAGGACAAAGAACAAAGACAAAGAACAAAGACAAAGACAGCCGTGGTGTGTCTGCGCTGGAAACAGGGCTCGAACAGGGCAGAACCTAATAAGAAAAGGATTTGTTACAGCCTGCACACCTGTTGATTACCAGAAAGTTAAACAACAACATACCGCTTCCGACTTCCGTTAGCGGGACAAATGCTCAGACCAGCACCGGACCATTGGGACCCACGCGCCCGATCTACAACTGCTGCGGCATGCGCTTGACGCGCTCCCCCCGGAGCCCTCACGACACTGCAAGGCGTAACTTTCATCAAAACCAATACGATACATTTCATGTGGGATGTTAGCCTTTACCTGCTCTCACGAACCACCGCTACCAGCCAGCACCAACCCGGAAGTGCAAGAACCAGAGGGCGACACAGACGTGGGAGGGGTTTTTATAGTGCCCCCCAGCCAATAGGCTGAGACCAACCACAAACACACCCATCCTGCCACAGTAACAATGCAGTGGAAATAAAATGTCTCCTTCTCAGTAGAAATAATATAGCAAGAGATAATGACTCTATTATCAGATTATTATAAGATCAGGAGTAGAAATCAGAGACTCTCTCTGGTCCTCAAGCAGATTTTCTCTTTGGTGTCTGATCCTGAAGAGGAAAGACCTTCTTCAGTCTCTTTTGGGTTCAGAGAAATTCAATTTGTGTTGCTCTGGTCTTCATTCTTTCTGTCTTGTGACGATGCCTTCAGAACAGCTCGCCTTGAGCGTCTGCTGCTTCTTCTTTTCAGAAAATATCCAGCAGCAGCCATGAACAGAAGCAGAATGAGGCTCAGGACAACTACTGCTGTGATAAAGAGTTTGCACCAATAAGTCTCAGCACAGTGTGACTCCTGCAGAGGGAGAGAAACAACAGATCACACATTCAGCTTAGACCGCCCGCGGGCCGGTCAACTTCTCCCGATGCATTTATCAAATCTCCAGACGCGTTTTGCAAATTCCACAGACACATATGTACCGTTAGAAAGCTGATATTCTCATGAATCCGCTGGTATAAACCACTTTCAGATGTGATTACCACAGCGAGTAATATAAACACATTTGTCCAACAAACAGCAAATAAAGAAAAATAAAATAAACAGCGCAACTCACATTTGGAGGCTCATAACTGATCACAGATGATCCATAATCCAGATAATCCAGCAAAAACTGCCACAGTCCAAACATATGCATCCAGACAAAGCGAGAAAGTATAGCATTTTGTCCAAAACATGTCTTCAAATGAGCAAACAATCCAGAATTAAGGCCTCAGTATACTTCCCCGTCGCCGCTACATCGTTCCTACGACGTAGACGTCGTAGCCCTACGACGGGCTATGTCGGGCTACGTCGGGGCTTGACGTGCGCCTCCCGAAAATTGTGACTTCGCGTCGTTTCGACGCGTAGTGACGTGAACGTCGAGGGCTGTGATTGGTCCGCTTTCGCGTTGTTTATAGAATAAAGTAGAACTCACCCGAAATGCTTTTCTGATCCGAACAGTGCTTCGGGAGAAATTGAGATCCAAAATTGAGCGGCGCACATCCCCATACTGTTAGCAGTGTTAGCACTGTTAGCAGACGGGGCTATGTGTATAGCCGCTCCGAAAACGGCTTTAATCGTCCAAAAGCTCATTAGTTTCACCAATATTTCATCACGGTCTGCTCAGCCTCTCCTCCACCACAGCCCGGTGTCACCAGATATGTCATATATGCAGATATATGTTCGGTAAATGCACGTGTGTCTAGATACGTACGTCTAGAAATCTATGTCTATAGATCTATGTCTAGGTAAAGCCGGAGCTACGGAAGCCGCATTGTTGTTGTGACTGCTAGCGGCTTGGCAGAGGAGGGCGTTCCCTTGACGCAGGAGCAAGATATGTTCAGTAGCGGCGTAGGGTTGCTGGCGTAGGAACGCCATGGCAGCGACGGGGGAGTATACTGAGGCCTTTAGACGCGCCACAACGCGCGCACGCGGCACGTCTCTCAGTGTGTGCGTCCTATAATAATCGATTTTTTTTATCAGATAAAAACATCCAGACCTCTCTCACTCGCGCAGAGGATATCCAATATGGCGACTGAATGGTTAGTGTTCGGGTTGGTTCCTGGCGGCCGGAAAAGACGACGGGTCGTCAGCTGTGGCGTGTTAATAGGTGCGTTCACGATGACAAAGCCAGCGGTAGACGAAGCTAGACGAAGCAGACAGCGCAGCCGTGGGGCGGAGTTATAAGTCTGCCTCCAACTCGGACAACCCTATGTTCTTCATGTTTGTGTTTCTCATGACTCCCACCGTGGGGGGTGTTTACAGGCCTGTCATCCGGGGTGTCAATTAGGGGGGCAATGCCCCCCGCCTGTGCCTCCTTGCCCCCCTGGCTGTCTGAGGGGTAATTTTTTTTCTTATTAAAAACAAAATAATTCATAATTTCTTTTGTGTGTGTCACATTGTGTTAATTCATTTTCAGTTAACTGAAATAAATAAAATTAAAAAAACAAAATAATTTGAAGTTACGTTTTGGCTTCTGTCATGTGACGCGGGCTGCTGCTGCTGCAAGGGAGGGGGGGCAGAATGCCTTGCCCCCTCAGTAAAAAAAAAAAAAAAAAGTTTTCAGTCTATTATGTGCTTAAAAAACAACAGCAAACTCCGCTGGCTTGGTCAAATCAATATGAAGTGTTGTGCTTTTCAAAATTCCAAAACAAGAGGAGATTGCAGCTCTACTAAAGGTGAGACCTGCTTATTTTAACATTTGTTTTGTTACTATTTGTGCTTTTTAGCAATGTGGTTAATGATCATATGTTGTTGGACATGGTAGAACAGGCCTCTGATCTGTGGATTCTTTTTTTGTGTTGCTCCGTTACTTTTTCGCCTCCAATGCGTCGGTGCCCCCCCCCCCCCCCTTCTCCACACACACACACACACACACACACACACACACACACACACACACACACACACACACACACACACACGCTGGGCTGGAGCCTGGACTGGGTGTTTATTTATGCAAATAAAGCGTGTTGTCATCAAACTGATGACGAGTGGGCTCGGGTCCAATCCCCTGCCTGTATGAAACAGAGAGGTGGGCCAGGTTGCCGCTGTGAGTTGCTCTCGAGCAGCTCACGCGGCTACTTCTGTGACAGATCTCGTTTGGGTCTCGCGACTTTTCGATGCCCTACGTCGGTCCTACGTTTCAGTGACGCCCGGCCAAATCTGGGCGGGGCAGCTCAAAAGTCTTAAAAGTCTGCCTCTGGCTTTCTCATGTCGAACGCACCTATTGTCCCGCAGAGTGTGTGGATTAGTAGATCCCCCTCTTTGAGTTCCCTGAATCCTTTGCCTAAGAGTCGGTATCACCTTCACCTTTCCTGCCTCACCTTGCGGACGTGCGTGTATGGTTGATGCGCGGATCCACAGTAAATGACCAAAGTGAGTACCGTCTATCTGCAGCCTGCTATGGTCCCTGTCAGCTGTGATCCGTGTGTTTCCCGTGCTGTGCCGTCCTTAGATGTTCATTCCTGCCGCTACCAATTCGTGCCTGTGTGCCGTCCGGTAGTTTAATCCGTGTTTATTTCCTTAATTGATAAGCCCACTGTCGCCGTTGGCGCTGGTGGGAGCGATTGTTCCTACACCCGCGCATTCCAGGCGGGCGGGGTTAAGTGATATACTTGGTCTTTCATGACGTTATAGGAGCGCTCATTTCATACACCCGCGTATCCGGGCGGGTGGCATTTTTTCACCTATATATTTGTATTATTTGTCATTAAATGAAGTATTTATGTTCCTGTTAAGTGGAAATACAGAGACTGAAGCTGATTTGTTTATTATGATTTATTTCAGAACTAATTTGTGATCACAGGCATCACCTAATAAACACATCTGAAGAGCCAAACCTCCTCCTCCTCCTGTGTTCTTACCGACACTCATCTTGAATGCTGGATCAACCCAAAGAACTGTGCCTCACACCTTATCTCATCTACATCAACCAATCAAGTGACTCACCCCTGCCTCCGATGGCTAACCAGCCAACCGTTGCTGAGACTGATGGACCCACATCATCGGTCGTCATCACTCGTCATCAATGAATTCTGAGCCAATCACGTCGGTAGAAACGTTTGACTGACAGGGCTTGTAGCCAATGAGCTTGCTGAATGGCTGGCTGTCCCGCTAGCAGGGTTTTGTGACTTCTCAGATATCTGCTGAGGGATGCACTTGCTGCCTATCCCTGCTCCTCTCAATCTGAGTGCCTTATCCCACACTGAAGCCTCTCTGAAGTGATTTTTTTTGAGTGCTTTATGAGTTTTTGGAGTGAAAATATTGTAAAAACGGGCCAAAAACCAACATATACCATTGTACAGAGGGCATCCAGAGGGTATACAGAGGATGTCCAAAATTGACCCCGCCGAGGCATAGCAGTACAAATACATGTGTGAAACACTCATTTTTTGTATTACTGCTCTGACATTTTGACCTGAACTATGTAAGACCCCAGGCTTTAGCAAAATTGTGTTTTCAAGCTATTTCAGTGCTTCCACACTTATTTCCAGGTGTTTTATGAGGGAAAAATTTCAGGCGAGACTGAAATTCATTCTAATTCAGTGTGCTGCAACATAAATAAATCTGTGGCAGTAGCACCTAGAGTAATTCTGACTGCACTGGGTGAAAATACAGGTTGTCAGCTTTCAAATGAGACCCCAACCATGCATGTACTCCAAACAGTTCAAGAACAGCATTCAGTTTACTTTGGGTACGTCTTTAGTTGAACCTTTAGGCGAAAATGGCCCCGAGCTTAAAGGATTAGAGCAGTTTCAGTAGATCCTGTAGTCATCAGTCCCTGATTGATCATTAATCAATCCTTCATTCACTGTTGGCATGCTTTTACACCGCTTAAAACACTTCCTCTTTGTCACTCTTAAAGGGGCTGTATCATGCTTTTTTAGCTAGTCCAAACCCTAGAAATGGCATTAACATGGTAATAGTTTATTTTTGGCGCTAAGTTAAAGTCATTTTGTGTGAAATAAAAGATTTTCTGGGGCTAATTCTGAAACCCGGAAGAGAAAACGCTCTGTTTCACTGAAAATCCCGCCTCTTCCCTCTGTGGACTTTGACTGACAGCGAACTTCAACCAATCAGCGCTTCAAAACAAATACGCTAGCTAGCTTTAGCTCTTTAGCTCTAGCTTCTCTACACAAAGACACGTGAAAACGTCTTTTCCTGTTAGAAACTCACCAAGCGCAGACCCTTCAGACTCTTGCTCTTGCTTGACTGTTGCTTTCAGATGAGGGTTAAAGTTTATATCCGTAATTGGAGATACAAAAAACGGCAACTCTGATTGCTGAGGGCCTGCGGGAGGGGGCTCAGGGAAGCCATCTTCACTGTGTGACGTCAACATGGGAAACGGAGCATTTTCACGGGTGCGGGAGGGGCTGCCTCTCTGAGCAGCACAACAACGAGGGAAGCTCACACACATAGGCATGAAGGAAAAAAAGCCTTTGGGGGTGTTTTTGGTGAGTACATAACTATATAACAAGGTAAAACATACAAAAAGTGAATTTTGCATGATACAGCCCCTTTATAGAAATAAAAAGACAGAAGTTGTGGTCTTCTCCCTGCAGAGATTCAGCTTTAATAAGTTGACATGAAAGCAGACATGAAGCACAGCTTCAGCCTGACGGCCCGAATGCACTGGACGCGGAAGCGCAGCGCGCGGTAGCTCCGCGCACGCCATGCATGCCGCTTCTGATCGCCTCCCATGTTAACCTATCTGACCGGCCACACACAACGCGCAGTGGAGCGCCGCGGCTCGCGCTCTGCAGCGTGCCCGCTGCGCTTCGCTTTCTATTTTTCACGCGAGCCGCGAGCGCCTGGAGCGCCATATGTCAAGCTGGATCAAGCAGATCGGACCAGACAGGAAGTCGGAAACAGAAAAGGCAAGAGAATCCGGTCAACTTTCAAGATAAAATAAATTAAATGACGATTAGCTACGGACGGTGCTGCTTGTCTCTCTATAATTTGTCACTTGGGTCTAATCACAAGAGAGATGGACCCACAAACAGACATACGCACGTACGCACCCAAACACACACACACACACACACACACACACACACACACACACACACACACACACACACAGTCTTGTATTTCTATCCTTGTGGGGACCGTCCATTGACTCCCATTCATGTCTAGCCCCTAACCCTGACCCTTACCCTAACCCTAACCCACACCACAACAAAGCCTAACCCTAAAGAAATGTTTTTGCACTTTTACTTTTTTCAGTAACAACAACATGGTCAAGAAAACACTGTTTCTCCTACTTAGGACCGGAAAAAGGTCCCCACAAGGCACGTTGATCCACGTTTTGCTATCCTTGTGGGGACATTTGGCCCCGACAAGGATAGAAATACAAGAACACACACACACACACACACACACAGCGATAGACATTCACATGATGCAGAAAAAAAGAGGACAGGAAGAGAAAAAGTCTCTCCACAGGTCACCAAAACACACGCATCCATACTGGCAGAGCGAGACAGAGGGAACAAACGTGAAAACCGAGAGCAGACGGAGCGAGCCGAGTGCAGTCGATGTGTGACCGGCGCAGAGAGCGCAGGCAGCAGATACGCCTCCAGTGTGAACAGCCAAGCGCGCGGCGCCTCCGCTACGCTTCCGCGTCCAGTGCGTTCCCGGTGTGAGACATCCACCAACACAGAGCTCTTCCAGGAGACTACTTTGGCTGAATCTGAACATGTTAATGCTGAACAGGATAATGGATACTGAACTATTTCACTGTGACACCTTGAGGGCCACCATGCAGAGCTCAAGAGCCACATGGCCCCCGGTTATTATGACCCCAAGGTCTGAATTAAAGAAAAAGTTTCCCTTTTCCACTGTATTCTATTGTGTAAATGACCTCTGAGTTCAACAGTCCTTCAATCAGCCAGTGGCTCCACAGCGCCCCCTCCAGGCCAGGGGTCTGCAACCTGCGGCTCTGGAGCCACATGTGGCTCTTTCGCCTCTCTGTAGAGGCTCCATCAAGCTTTCACAGCATGAAACATCAATAAACTTGGAACTTATTTTATTACAGTTTCACACCACAGTACAATACAAAATGATCATGTTGCTGTTGCCTCAAAAGGGATTCAAACAAATGTACAAGTAAAATTGGTAAAAAAAAAAAAAAATAGCTAAAAAAAAAACCTCAAAAGGAGGAGAAAAATGGTAGAAATGCTTGAAAAACCTGAAATGTCTACAATTTCTAATCGAAGTACATTAAATATGATTGGAAAAAAATCATGCAAAGACATTTAAAAGAGCTAAAATTTCAAACTTGTCAACAAAAAGTGCTTGAAAAGAGGAGCAAAACTATATATGAAACTTCACAAGCTTCTTGTTTTAAAGGTTAAATATGTTTTGTGGCTCCAGACCAGCTTGATTTACACTGTAAATGGCTGTCCTGTAAATTTTACAGGAGAGCCACAAAGTAGACCCTTTGAGCACATCCTGTCTTCACAGCCCATCCTGTATTCAAACGCAGACTGTCTTCCACCCCACAGCCTCGATTGCATCGGCAGAGTCAACATGGGGTGAGGTATGTTTACCACACCTCCTTTCTCTAGTTCGTTTTCTTGTACATCCTTTGTGCAGTGTGTTGAATTCCATTTGAATAAACCCCTCAAAAGAAAGGAAGGGAGTTTTCTCACTCACTTACCTCGGTTACATGATTTAAATTGGACTTAAAGGGATACTTCAACATTTTGGCAAATTGGCCCACTGAGTGTAATTCCTTAGTCATTTCGAACAGCATACTTACTTTATTTGTGAGGGCGAGCTGTTGTTTATTCAGAGGTGAGTCGGGGAAGGTTTTCAGGACGGACACAATGGAAGTGGATGGTATTTTTGTTCCCCCTCGTCAAACTCATCAAATACAAAATCCAACAACCCCAAAACACTTTGGTGGACACGTTATAATCCGCACATTATAAATACAATACATTAAAAATAAATATAAGGTAAATAATAATACCATTATTAAAAAATAAAAGTAATTTCTATTGTAATTTCTATCATTTCTAATATCCATAATTTTTTGTTGTTATAGGAGCGCGGCGTGGCTTAAAGGGCCAAGGGGTATCCCAATTCATAGTGCTGCAAAGATAGTCCTAGCCCTCAGCCCTATTCAAAAAGGGGTAGGAGAGTGATAGGGGTAGGGCCAAGGGCTGAGGGGTAGGGGTAAGGGGTAGAGGTAAGGGGTAGAATTGGGATTGGCAATGTTGGTTATAGAAACAACCAAAGACTTTGTGGGAACATACCTGTACGTCTCATTGCTTCCAAACTCCTGTTGCTCCACCTGCAAGCAGCAGCAAAAGAAAGATCCATATAATCAACAAAATAATGTTTTTGTTTCATAAGAACTCTCACAAAATGGTTTGAAACAGCTCTATTTCATCCCTACTGACCGCCAGAGGCGGTGCTTAAAGCACTGGAATGTTCCCTTCGCACATGCGCAGTTCGAGTATGCATACAAACAAACGTCACTCGTGACTACCCGGGTAACCCCGGAACTGTATAAATACCGGTTCCCTGACCCGGGATCGGCTCCTTTTTTCTTCTCGCGTTCAGTTTGTGTACACCTGACGGGACGAGCCTGTACGGCGTCGTGATGTACCGTCACTGGGAGCCCTGTGACCTTCAAGGTCAGAGCTGCTTTATGCCCTCCAAAGGCTGTGACGTGTTGCGGTCCCGTTCATCTGATTCTGCGGCACTGCGCGTCGCCTGTGGTGAGAGATTCATTCATACCTCCGGCAGACGGTAAGGCTGATGAATCTACTATTCTTCATGGTGAGTGATGGGGGGAGCGGCTGCTCCCCCCGGGCTTGTTTACATGACGACCGCGGCCGTGTGGCGTGGTCGGTAGTAGCTTGGGGCGCAGGGACGCTGCTCGCGTTCCTGGCCCGGCTTCAGGAAGCGATTTGGCTGGTGCGATGCTGTGCTTCTGACTGTTGTTAAGCCGCTTTGAGCCCCCGCCGTGCAGGGCTCGCCGAGGCCGCTGGCTCGGCTTCTGAGTGCGCCGATGAGCATCGCTACAGCGTGCGGGGTGCCCCCGCCCCGCTGCCGCAGAGCGCGGCGCTAGCTCGGCGCTAGCTCAGCTAGGCGGCTAGTCAGTGAGGTGTGTTGTGTGTCGGGGGATCAGCCTCCTCTTCCACCGGCCGCTGCGTTCTTTCTGATTGTTACATATCAGCTGCTCAGGTGGCGCAGCTGCTAGCAGGCGGGCGGGGCCCACCCTTCCCGCTGCCACTGCGGTGGCCTGGTGATGCGAGCCGCTAGCATGCGGCCGCTAGCGTGTATCTTGGCTGAGCAGCCAGTCAGTGATGTGTGTTGCGGGCAGAAGGCACAGCCCCCGCATACCCCAGCTACTGCATGCTCTAGGTATCACGTGCACCCCCGCTCCGAAGGGGGACGCCTCCGCTAGCAGGCGGAGGGTGCTCCGCGCTCCTTCTCCGCTCATAGCTTCTCTGGCGTCTTTATTGTAGTGTGCAGGCCAGGGGTGTATCTCTGTTATTTGAGGCCCGCATGCCCCTCCTCCGGACCGTGGGCATGCATGCTACTGGGGTGGGGCCGTCCATTGTGGTGCTGCCCGGCTGCTAGCTTCACACTCCGCGTTTGCCGTGCAGGCGGCGTATGCCCCCTTCCCTCGGCTTACCGCGCTAGCATCTCCTACTCCAGGCTCCCAGTCCTCCGACGGGCTCAGTTGCAGTTGCTGTGCAGGCGGCGTACGCCCCCTTCCCTCAGCTTCTGCGCTGCCATTATTCTGACCGGCTGCGTGCGCGCGGCAGTGCGGTCAGGCAGGAGGAGAGAGGGAGCAGTCGCCTGGTGGCCGCTCTCTCTGCTGGCCGTGGATGGTGTCTGGTTTAGTTGCCCCTTCCCTCAACCTCCATGGACAGGATGTGATATGAGGTGGGAGAGCTGCGTGTTTGGACAGCTCTCACCGCGGTATTGCCTGGGGAGCCCCCGTACAGGCGGATGATGGCCGCGACCACTGTCCCAGTTGTCTTTGTCCTGTTCTCGTCAGGGAGGCGCTGTTGTACAACCTGTGCATGGCCAGTGGCTACATGCCCTGGGCGCAGCGGGCTGGCTGGCTGGCGGGCACTGGTCTCTTCTGCTGCTGGAGGTGCCCCCCACCCTCCCCCCTTCTGAGAGCCGGGAGGTGTACTCTGGCTGCTGTGCCTGGCGCGGCTGCGGCTGGCCTGGAGCATATGCCAGATGTGGGGCCGGCTAAAGCATCCCTCAGCTGCTCACGCTACCATTGTGCTGGCCTATTGCATGCACCCGCCCTGGCTGTTGGGTGGCGCGGTGGCAGACGGTGGGAGGAGCTGTTGAGTTTCCCTTCCTGGATGGCCTGGTGTTTTGCGTTGCTTCGCAGGCGGCATACGCCCCCTTCCCCACAGTTTCCCCCCTTCACTGTTTGTGGCGGGTGTGCGATACTCGCCCCCACTGCTGTTGGGTGGTTTATTATGATTTATTTCAGAACTAATTTGTGATCACAGGCATCACCTAATAAACACATCTGAAGAGCCAAACCTCCTCCTCCTCCTGTGTTCTTACCGACACTCATCTTGAATGCTGGATCAACCCAAAGAACTGTGCCTCACACCTTATCTCATCTACATCAACCAATCAAGTGACTCACCCCTGCCTCCGATGGCTAACCAGCCAACCGTTGCTGAGACTGATGGACCCACATCATCGGTCGTCATCACTCGTCATCAATGAATTCTGAGCCAATCACGTCGGTAGAAACGTTTGACTGACAGGGCTTGTAGCCAATGAGCTTGCTGAATGGCTGGCTGTCCCGCTAGCAGGGTTTTGTGACTTCTCAGATATCTGCTGAGGGATGCACTTGCTGCCTATCCCTGCTCCTCTCAATCTGAGTGCCTTATCCCACACTGAAGCCTCTCTGAAGTGATTTTTTTTGAGTGCTTTATGAGTTTTTGGAGTGAAAATATTGTAAAAACGGGCCAAAAACCAACATATACCATTGTACAGAGGGCATCCAGAGGGTATACAGAGGATGTCCAAAATTGACCCCGCCGAGGCATAGCAGTACAAATACATGTGTGAAACACTCATTTTTTGTATTACTGCTCTGACATTTTGACCTGAACTATGTAAGACCCCAGGCTTTAGCAAAATTGTGTTTTCAAGCTATTTCAGTGCTTCCACACTTATTTCCAGGTGTTTTATGAGGGAAAAATTTCAGGCGAGACTGAAATTCATTCTAATTCAGTGTGCTGCAACATAAATAAATCTGTGGCAGTAGCACCTAGAGTAATTCTGACTGCACTGGGTGAAAATACAGGTTGTCAGCTTTCAAATGAGACCCCAACCATGCATGTACTCCAAACAGTTCAAGAACAGCATTCAGTTTACTTTGGGTACGTCTTTAGTTGAACCTTTAGGCGAAAATGGCCCCGAGCTTAAAGGATTAGAGCAGTTTCAGTAGATCCTGTAGTCATCAGTCCCTGATTGATCATTAATCAATCCTTCATTCACTGTTGGCATGCTTTTACACCGCTTAAAACACTTCCTCTTTGTCACTCTTAAAGGGGCTGTATCATGCTTTTTTAGCTAGTCCAAACCCTAGAAATGGCATTAACATGGTAATAGTTTATTTTTGGCGCTAAGTTAAAGTCATTTTGTGTGAAATAAAAGATTTTCTGGGGCTAATTCTGAAACCCGGAAGAGAAAACGCTCTGTTTCACTGAAAATCCCGCCTCTTCCCTCTGTGGACTTTGACTGACAGCGAACTTCAACCAATCAGCGCTTCAAAACAAATACGCTAGCTAGCTTTAGCTCTTTAGCTCTAGCTTCTCTACACAAAGACACGTGAAAACGTCTTTTCCTGTTAGAAACTCACCAAGCGCAGACCCTTCAGACTCTTGCTCTTGCTTGACTGTTGCTTTCAGATGAGGGTTAAAGTTTATATCCGTAATTGGAGATACAAAAAACGGCAACTCTGATTGCTGAGGGCCTGCGGGAGGGGGCTCAGGGAAGCCATCTTCACTGTGTGACGTCAACATGGGAAACGGAGCATTTTCACGGGTGCGGGAGGGGCTGCCTCTCTGAGCAGCACAACAACGAGGGAAGCTCACACACATAGGCATGAAGGAAAAAAAGCCTTTGGGGGTGTTTTTGGTGAGTACATAACTATATAACAAGGTAAAACATACAAAAAGTGAATTTTGCATGATACAGCCCCTTTATAGAAATAAAAAGACAGAAGTTGTGGTCTTCTCCCTGCAGAGATTCAGCTTTAATAAGTTGACATGAAAGCAGACATGAAGCACAGCTTCAGCCTGACGGCCCGAATGCACTGGACGCGGAAGCGCAGCGCGCGGTAGCTCCGCGCACGCCATGCATGCCGCTTCTGATCGCCTCCCATGTTAACCTATCTGACCGGCCACACACAACGCGCAGTGGAGCGCCGCGGCTCGCGCTCTGCAGCGTGCCCGCTGCGCTTCGCTTTCTATTTTTCACGCGAGCCGCGAGCGCCTGGAGCGCCATATGTCAAGCTGGATCAAGCAGATCGGACCAGACAGGAAGTCGGAAACAGAAAAGGCAAGAGAATCCGGTCAACTTTCAAGATAAAATAAATTAAATGACGATTAGCTACGGACGGTGCTGCTTGTCTCTCTATAATTTGTCACTTGGGTCTAATCACAAGAGAGATGGACCCACAAACAGACATACGCACGTACGCACCCAAACACACACACACACACACACACACACACACACACACACACACACACACACACACACACAGTCTTGTATTTCTATCCTTGTGGGGACCGTCCATTGACTCCCATTCATGTCTAGCCCCTAACCCTGACCCTTACCTTAACCCTAACCCACACCACAACAAAGCCTAACCCTAAAGAAATGTTTTTGCACTTTTACTTTTTTCAGTAACAACAACATGGTCAAGAAAACACTGTTTCTCCTACTTAGGACCGGAAAAAGGTCCCCACAAGGCACGTTGATCCACGTTTTGCTATCCTTGTGGGGACATTTGGCCCCGACAAGGATAGAAATACAAGAACACACACACACACACACACACACAGCGATAGACATTCACATGATGCAGAAAAAAAGAGGACAGGAAGAGAAAAAGTCTCTCCACAGGTCACCAAAACACACGCATCCATACTGGCAGAGCGAGACAGAGGGAACAAACGTGAAAACCGAGAGCAGACGGAGCGAGCCGAGTGCAGTCGATGTGTGACCGGCGCAGAGAGCGCAGGCAGCAGATACGCCTCCAGTGTGAACAGCCAAGCGCGCGGCGCCTCCGCTACGCTTCCGCGTCCAGTGCGTTCCCGGTGTGAGACATCCACCAACACAGAGCTCTTCCAGGAGACTACTTTGGCTGAATCTGAACATGTTAATGCTGAACAGGATAATGGATACTGAACTATTTCACTGTGACACCTTGAGGGCCACCATGCAGAGCTCAAGAGCCACATGGCCCCCGGTTATTATGACCCCAAGGTCTGAATTAAAGAAAAAGTTTCCCTTTTCCACTGTATTCTATTGTGTAAATGACCTCTGAGTTCAACAGTCCTTCAATCAGCCAGTGGCTCCACAGCGCCCCCTCCAGGCCAGGGGTCTGCAACCTGCGGCTCTGGAGCCACATGTGGCTCTTTCGCCTCTCTGTAGAGGCTCCATCAAGCTTTCACAGCATGAAACATCAATAAACTTGGAACTTATTTTATTACAGTTTCACACCACAGTACAATACAAAATGATCATGTTGCTGTTGCCTCAAAAGGGATTCAAACAAATGTACAAGTAAAATTGGTAAAAAAAAAAAAATAGCTAAAAAAAAAACCTCAAAAGGAGGAGAAAAATGGTAGAAATGCTTGAAAAACCTGAAATGTCTACAATTTCTAATCGAAGTACATTAAATATGATTGGAAAAAAATCATGCAAAGACATTTAAAAGAGCTAAAATTTCAAACTTGTCAACAAAAAGTGCTTGAAAAGAGGAGCAAAACTATATATGAAACTTCACAAGCTTCTTGTTTTAAAGGTTAAATATGTTTTGTGGCTCCAGACCAGCTTGATTTACACTGTAAATGGCTGTCCTGTAAATTTTACAGGAGAGCCACAAAGTAGACCCTTTGAGCACATCCTGTCTTCACAGCCCATCCTGTATTCAAACGCAGACTGTCTTCCACCCCACAGCCTCGATTGCATCGGCAGAGTCAACATGGGGTGAGGTATGTTTACCACACCTCCTTTCTCTAGTTCGTTTTCTTGTACATCCTTTGTGCAGTGTGTTGAATTCCATTTGAATAAACCCCTCAAAAGAAAGGAAGGGAGTTTTCTCACTCACTTACCTCGATTACATGATTTAAATTGGACTTAAAGGGATACTTCAACATTTTGGCAAATTGGCCCACTGAGTGTAATTCCTTAGTCATTTCGAACAGCATACTTACTTTATTTGTGAGGGCGAGCTGTTGTTTATTCAGAGGTGAGTCGGGGAAGGTTTTCAGGACGGACACAATGGAAGTGGATGGTATTTTTGTTCCCCCTCGTCAAACTCATCAAATACAAAATCCAACAACCCCAAAACACTTTGGTGGACACGTTATAATCCGCACATTCACTACGCTGTGAAACACCAACAAATAATATTGTAGCGTTACGACACTGAAGCAAATACTGGGAACTACTTTTTCTTTTGAAATCACTACGCCCAGACGCCATGTTTAGTAAGTAGTTCCGTCTTAGCAATCTTCGCAAAAACAACTCAATCTAGTAATTTTGCATTAATATTTCACAGCGTAGTGAATGTGCGGATTATAACGTGTCCACCAAAGTGTTTTGGGGTTGTTGGATTTTGAATTTGATGAGTTTGACGAGGGGGAACAAAAATACCATCCACCTCCATTGTGTCCGTCCCGAAAACCTTCCCCGACTCACCTCTGAATAAACAACAGCTCGCCCTCACAAAAAAGTAAGTATGCTGTTCCAAATGACTAAGGAATTGTGCTGAATGGGCCAAAGTGCCAAAATATTGAAGTATCGCTTTAAGAAGTAAAATTCCACATTATTACTTTTTTCACTGAAATCTTTATTAATAATTTTCCCAGTTGAATAAAATAGACATCCAAACATAAAAACAAAACAAACACTCACATACACACACGCACAAAAAAAAAAGGGGGGGGGGGGGGGGGGGGGGGGGGCCACAGCATCACTTCAGTCTCAGCGACGAGGTTCAGAGTCCAGATGCAATAGCCTTTTGAAAAGTAATCCAGTTATCCCACTTGTTTTGAAATTCAAGTTCTTTGAGTCTAAGGGTGTCGGTCATCTTTTCCATTAACCAAACTTCCTGCATAATGTCCATCCACTGAGTGTGGTTCGGAGGCTCGGGTTTCAGCCATTTCCTTGTGACCGCTTTTCTCCCTGCTGACAATAATATTTTAACCAAATATTGATCCTGTTTTTTCACCAGGTCACAAATAAGTCCCAAGTGCAACGTTTTACCATGTAGTGGAACCGGGTATTTCAAAATTTTGCATAGAGTGGTGTGGATAGATGACCAGAAGGGTTTAATCTGTGAACAATCCCAAAAAAATGTGGGTGTGATTGGCATCAACCGTGCCACACTGCCTCCAACAAACTTGTTGGGTGGACAGTTGTTTGCTTTTAATTTTGGGTGTCATAAAAAACCTTACAATGTTTTTCCAATTGAATTCTCACCATGCGAGTGAATTTGTTGAGGTGTGAGACAGTTCACAGATTTGGCACCACTCTTCATTTGAGATTGTAATTGCCATTTCTTTTTCCCAATTTAATTTTAAATAGAGAGATGCAGACTTCTGACCAGGCATTCAACTTGAATATAACCTTGATATAATTTTATGTGTTTTCTGTTTGTATGCACTACATAGCGTATCTAGGACTGCGTTAAGTTCACTTTGTTTTACCTTTACTTCTTGATTGTAGTATTCTCTTAGTTGCAAATATCGAAAAAAATCTTGATTCTCAAGTCCAAATCTCTCTTTCAGATCTTGAAAACTTCTCATGTCACCCTTTTTTGTTAAATTGCAGAAGGCTGTAATGCCTTTTTGGGCCCAGTGTTTGAAAGTTGAGTCAAGCAGTCCTGGTTTGAAATCTTTGTCATGAGCTACCCACCTTAATATTTTCCTTTCTTTCTTGTTTGTTTAGGTTTATTTGACCATTTGAACATGTCACGGGTGCGAGGTGGAAGTGTTACACCCCTGTGAAGGGGATAATAAAGTGAACACACAGACACGCTGTTTCCTCAGTCACATCCCGTGTATTAATGGATTTCTCAAAATTAAACATTGCCAGAAAAATAACATTGTACTGCTAACAGAAAATATCATTTATAAACACATGAAACACATTTCCCCATCAATCACATATTATTCAAATGCTCAACATTGCACAGTAAAACTACAAATATGGCTCAGAAATAATGCTATTTACGCCACCATGCAGTCGAAAGGAACAACAATGAGTGTCACATCCACTTTCATTTAACTTTTCCTTCACTCCTAAAGTTACTACAGACATCAGTGTTTTACTCCACATGTCTCTCTTAACAAACAGAAAACACATATGATCTGACAAATGCATCATCATTATCATTTCTCACCTGTGAAGGGGATAATAAAGTCAACACAAAGACACGCTGTTTCCTCAGTCACATCCCGTGTATTAATGGATGGACGGAAGCAGCCCGTTTCCCTCCACAGGGCTCAGGCATGAGCAATCAAAACCTGATCATAAACAATTCTCAAAGAAATAAGCTTGTAGGAGCAAAAACACTGCAGAAAACATTATCGAATAACACACAAATACATATTTCAAAACAATATCAGATATTAATCATGTTTAACACACAGATTAACCCTCTTTGGCTCAACACCGGCTGTCTGCCTGGGAGACCAAAGCAATGGATAACAGATAATTTGATCAACTACTATGAATTTCACTTTAGATCTTTTTTTAACCTTTCATGAATTGTTATTTTTAACCAAATACTTTCATGAATTAAAACATTCTGTCCCTTGGTATTTTAACATATTCACAGCATTTTAACAGAACTTATATTACATTACACAAATTCACATTTGTTTTTAACAGCATTTTAACATAACTTATAACACCATTACAGAAGGACCCACGCGCAGGCAGTCAGACAGACCAGAGCTGATTTATTGTCCAGAAAAGCAGGGTAACAGGAACGCAAAACAAGCTGAGGTGCAGGCATGGACCACACACAGACACACACACAGACACACACACAGACACAGACACACAGAGACAGACACACACACAGAGACAGACAGACACACACACACACACACACGTTTGTATTTATATCCTCGTGGGGACCTTCCATTGACTCCCATTCATGTCTAACTCCTAACCCTGACCCTTATCCTAACCCAGACCAAAACAAAGCGTAGCCCTAAAGAAATGTTTTTGCACTTTTACTTTTTTCAGTAACAACAACATGGTCAAGAAAACACTGTTCCCCCCATAGGGACCCAAAAAATGTCCCCACGAGGTAGGTCGTGCCAGGTTTCCCTATCCTTCAGAAATACACACACACACACACACACACACACACACACACACACACACACACACACACACACACACACACACACACACACACACACACACACACACACACACACACACACACACACACACACACACACACACACACACACACACACACACGAACCGACAAGGACAAGTGAGGGGGCTTTAGGCTTTAAATAAGGTGGACACAGGTGAGGCACATTAGGGCACTAACGAGGAAGTACACCAGGCAGGAGAACATGAGGAACAGACAAGCAGGTGAGACAGGGCATGGAAAAATGGGGAAAACTAAACCAAAACCGACCCAGAGCGCCCCCACATGGCTGGAGGGGCACAGAGCGTGACAGAACATTTGGTTAAACCAACTCGTACAATCTAAAACAAATAAGATACAACAAGCAGAATACAAGAAAACAAGAAAAGAAGTCAAATAACTCAAAAGTCAAGTAACTCAAAAGGAGTAGGCTGAGGCTATTGCTTATATATGCCTACCCCGGACATTACAGTCATTACAGTCTCATAGTGGTGCTACGTGTACTAAGACTTACGTGAGAACTGCAACTGAAAATATATTTACGTTTTACATGCACATGAACCTACCCATAGAACCAGAACCCACAATTTCCATCCCAGCCACGTACACACTGTAGTGTATAAGTGTCTGTCCATGGATCGATTTACTTATTTTGGGGATTAGTTCACTCATTGCTCTTCAGCATATTCTTTAAGTGCATATATTTTGTATAGTTTTTTGAATTGTGATTCACTACTAGATGCTTTTGCTGTTGTCTAATTCATTCCACAAGTACACGCCTTTTCTGGTGATACATTGGCTCTTCAGGGTTGTACGCATACACTGGACGTTAAGGTTATGTTTCCACCGAAAATTGTATCCACCTTCTCTTTCTAAGAACCTGCTTTGGATGTTTCCAGGAAGTTTGCTATAAATGGCCTTATAAATAATTAGTAGGGTTTTCAGATTTATAATCTCATTAAGTTTTAGAATTTGGGATATTTGAAACAGTGTGTTAGTATGTTCCCTAAAGCCAACGTTGTGTACAACCCAGTCAACACTGATGTCAAATTAGCAGATTTACTGACCGATCTGTGAAGGTTTCTCTGGGCTTCTTCACAGAGGCGGCAGTGAGAGCTGGTCGTGGGACTCTGGGACCTGGTCTCCTCTCAGCCCTCCTGCTGTGGCCTCGGCTCTGTGTGTCTCTCTGCTGGCTGCACTGATGGTGGCCCACAGACACTGCAGATCCTGCAGGGTCAGAGGTCACACTGTGGCACCACAGCATCACTCAGATCTGTAGAAGAACCTCAGTGAAGAGCAGCACTGCTGGCCCCAGGATTTTACTGATGATGCCAGTTTGATAAACTGTAGTTACTTTGCTCTGATTGTGTTACACACCGCTCCATGACTCCTGAGTGATGATGACAATTTATTTCAGACACAAATATAACTATATCCACATTCATATTATGAATATATACACATTTCAAATGTGTTCCTGAATCTCAAAAAGTTTGTAACCACATAACCATCACGTTTCCATGACTACGGAAGACGACAACAAAGGGTAGTGTAGAGCCCTTTCCCTATAGGGCTGCTACACTTTGAGTCCTTTGAGGGTGTAGAGGGAGAATCTCGGACGCGTGCCCGTACGGCGCATCAATCAATCCAGTTTAGCTCTTTTTGCGTTTGGGTGCTGCGACCCATTTATTTCCATGTGTTGTTAAATCCACAGGTTACAGGGGTAAAGATTTGGTCGGGTGAGCTTACACAAGTTCCACTTCCACAAGCCACAAATCCCACCATCCACACGCTGCCTGGACACACTGAAAGACTGTTACCTGTCCCTCTATCCACACCTGCCCTTGATCACCTGTGTGCTCCCTTTGTACTTCCCCTTACTGCTCCCCCTGGTGGTTAACTAACGAAATGATAAATGGCTCCTACATGTAGCATCCTGTTACCATGACTACAGATTAAAAGCAGCATTTTGTTTGAAGTGTCATGTTCAAATTATGGATCAACCTAACTTGGCAAATGTTGTGAAAACCCTCCAAGATTACTGAGAGCTGGATCACGAGCAGAACTTAACGGTACCAGTCTTCCCACTTCAGAGCGGGTATGGAGGTCTGTCTCGGGGCCACGCCACCAGAGCAAAGGTCATAAATGCCTCTTGTCTCACAGCAGATTTTTTTTTTTTTCAGACACACGAAGCAGAACTCCTCCCCGCATCGAGGACACACCAAGTTCTTGCAGCCGGTTTGGTCGTGTCCCAGCAGGAAGCCACAGGAGGGACAGGCCCGGATGGAGGGGCAGCCGGTGACCCCCTTCACTTTTAAGAAGGTCATGTCTGGACAGTTCTTCAGAGTCTCCAGGGACTTATTGAAGCAGTCTTTGTTGTCACAGCGGTCTGTACGTGGCGACGGGCCTCGCCACTCTCTCAGGCACTGCCAGCAGAAGAAGAAAGGTTCTTTACGGTCATTGGTGCACACCGTGCACTGAGTGCAGAGGTCGTTCAAATCGCTCCTCATCACTGTGGACTGGCAGCCAGGACACTGAAGAGGGAAAAGAAATGTGTGTTAATGCAGACATTTCCCAACATGGAGTCCAGCTTCTTCATATGTTTGAAGGAATAAAAACTTCAAGACCATCTTTAAGGAGATCCAGCAGTGTTATGGCTTCACTGTAATGTTTTGGTTTGTTAGCTCCTATGAGCGTGGTTACTTGACCAGCAACTGTTTGAATCAATCAGATAATTGATAAGATTAGCAAAATAAAACAATAATATTGTAGAATTTCCCTCCAAGATTGATAAAGTTGCTCTTCTCAGTTCTATATTAACAATCAGTCCAAACCCATTCAGTCTTACATTTCTAGTCACTGAAAGTCTACTGCTACTCAAGCAAATCTGAGGTAAAATATTGGATCATTTCTGAGATATATTGGTGCTACAGACGACAGAATAACTTGAGTGAATGTGCAATAGTTGAAGTAATACTCACTGATTTAATATCGAAGCAATCCTTGGCATTTTCAGATATTTTCATTTCAAAGTAGCGGATTTCTTCAGGGGTCAGAAGAGCCATTCGACGGACTTCCTCGAAGGACCACTGAACGTCACAGTCAGGCATCCCACAAGCAAAGAATCTCTGGCCCTTCAAAGGTCAAAGAGGAAAAGAAAATCATCTATCATAGGTCAAAGAAAGAGAATATAAAAACCTTTATTACTGGGACTAAAAATTCAATTGTTATTCACTTGTCCAGTTTAAGGTGGACTGATGGGTAAATAAAAGGTTTAAGGTGGACTGGGAGTGACCTGAACCTTGTACAGACCTGGTCCAGCTGCCGGCGGCACCAGTTGGTGAGAGACGTCGGGGTGACGACGTGACCACAAGACATCAGAGCTCTGGGAGACGTAAAGTTGTCCAACTCAACTGTGAATGATGAAGGAATGTGAGAAAAACAGTTCAGAGTATCAGGCTGACACAGAGTGGACACCATGAAGTCTTCTACCCACTGAGGACTCACAGTCTAGTTGGTCTTCTTCATCCACGATGGTCAGAGTCGGATCGTTCTGGTCGTAGCGCTTCTCCTCCGGTGTGGATTCTCTCTCTTTACTTTTTTCCTCCTGCCTGCTCTCACTGGATTCCATCTTCTCTGAGTCTCTACACTCTCTAAATATCCTTTCACCTTCATGCCGGAGCACTGTTTCACAGAAGTCACGTGTTTCACGAGCCTCAAGAGTTGAAATCCCCGAAACTGCCAATCGCTTTTCTTCTCTTGGCCACATGACCAGCTGGGTTTCTCCCTAAAATCCAACAAAACAGAAAGTAAAACCTTGTCAACTCCTTTAAACAGCTCTCTGCACCGATTATTGACAGACAGCAGGAGGAGGAGAAGCTGTTCAGACAGAGAGCTTCATCAACACAGGGCTTGAAGCAGGAAAAGATAGCATGCCTGAAATTCTTTTGGGAGCGGTCGTGGGGGGGTGGGGGGGTGACGACGTGGAAACTGTTTCAACCGACTTATCCTTTGAAGGGGCTGTATCATGCAAAATTCACTTTTTGTATGTTTTAACCTTGTTATATAGTTATGTACTCACCAAAAACACCCCCAAAGCATTTTTTTCCTTCATGCCTGCGTGTTTAAGCTTTCCTCCTGTTTGTGCTGCTCAGAGAGGCAGCCCCTCACCCACCCGTGAAAACGCTCTGTTTCCCATGTTGACGTCACACGGAGAAGATGGCTCCCCTGAGCCCCCCTCCCGCAGGCCCTCGCCAATCAGCGTTGCCGCTTTTTTTATATCTCCGATTACGGAGATAAACTTTGACCCTCGTCTGAAAGCAACAGTCAAGCAAGAGTCTGAAGGGTCTGTACTTGGTGGGTTGAATTTCTAACAGAAAAAGATGTTTTCGCGTGTCTTTGCGTGTAGAGAAGCTAGAGCTAAAGAGCTAAAGCTAGCCAGCATTTGTTTTGAAGCACTGATTGGTTGAAGTACGCTGTCAGTCAAAGTCCACAGGGGGAGAGGCGGGATTTTCAGTGAAACAGAGCGTTTTCTCTTCTGGGTTTCAGAATTGGCCCCAGAAAATCTTTTATTTCGCACAAAATGACTTTTCCTTAGTGCCAAAAACAAGCTATTACCATGTTAATGCCATTTCTAGGGTTTGGACTAGCTAAAAAAGCATGATACAGCCCCTTTAACTCCCGTTGACAGCACTGCCAGGTCTTCATCTTCCCATTCAACCACCAGACCCACTCCAGTACAAGCTTGTAAAACAGTTCTAAAACCACTAAATTCATTTTACAAAAACGCCATAAAAGTTCGTGATAAGAAAAAGCGTTCACACCACCACTGCTCAGTGCTTCAGAAATATAAAATGTTGAGTCTTGAGAATATAATCATGCATGCTAATCTCTGCCTGCTTTTTAAGATCATACATAATGACGCACCTCCACCACTGAAACAATTTATTTCTCTGCGCTCTGAGACATCAACGCGGACCACTAGATCAGTGTCAAGGGGAGAATGTTGTATCCCATGATAAAAAACTACATTTACTAAATCATCTTTCTCTTGTGTAGCCACAGATCAGTGGAATAACCTCCCAACAGAAATAATAGCCTGACAAACCTTAAGTCCTTCTCCTGTTTGGTAAAGAAATGGATCCTATCAACTCAAGTTTGCACACATGGTTAGATAAGGGTGGGATGGGGAAGGGGGGTATTTTATTGAATACTGTATGGGTGTGTGGGGGGTACTTTACACTCTCAGGGTGTGTGTGTGTGTGTGTGTGCGTGTGTGTGTGTGTGCGCGCGCGCGTGCGCGCCTGTGTTTGCAGACAACTCTGCTCTGTCTACTCTTAAAGCTATCCATTTTAAATGTACTGGCCTCACTGTCACTATCTTTTTACTGTTAGAAACTTGTTGTTTGTTCAGAAAATTGTTCATTTCATTTGTTTTTACTGTTTATTATTTTAATACAACCCGCCAAAGGGACTACAGGCGGAAATTAGCAGCATGCACGCACACGGGAAGTGTAAAGGATTCTGAATTGATAAGGGGCAGATATTAAAAGCTTTTGCTTCTTTCTGTTCCTTTTCATTCATCATATCTGTGCTGAAGTATGTGGATGCAAGTATGTTGCATTCACCTTTTGTTTTTTTTCAATGAATGAAATAAATAAATCAAATCAAAAGTATGCTACAACCTGGGACAGGCATCTTTCCCTTTTTCTGAAGGATAATGTTTACATGTACACTGTCCCTAAAAAAAAAACTAACTGAAACTGAACTGAAACAACTTATTGTTGTTGTTTTGTGTTTTCCAACATTTTTGGGAAGTTAACCGACCTGTCGATAAGAGGAAATAGTGAGACGATAGGGGGGATTTTTTTCTTTTCTTTTCCCAAGCCATAACAACCTCAGTCCAGGACTGTCAGGACGTGAACTCCAAACTCTCCGCCTGCTCGGTTCGCCACAGAGCTCAGACACTTCTGGCGGTCTGCCTCCGTTTTCCACGGCGCTCAAACAAGCTCCAGTATGTTTGAACCGGACGCGACGCGAACTTTAATGCGATGAGATTACACACAAAGTCAATGTAATGATTGACGCTCAATCTTGAGTGGCGGGAGGCGGCCGGCGGCGAGCATTTCCAGCGAAAGATTCACGCGCCCGTCGACTTGTGGGGCATTCACACCGGCAGCGAGTAGCGCGGCAAGGGCGGCCCGTTTTACATAGAAAATATATGGTTTTCGAGCGGCCAGGAAGCGGCGAGCGGTCACGCGGCGAGAATTCAGCGAACTCAGCGGCCGCTCTCTCGCCGCTGAGAGAAGACACTGAAGTGATCAGCGCATGGCTAGAACCCAATCAGATGCTTTGTCCAAAGTGTGAAACACTTAAGGCCCGCCCAGCTCGCTCTGATTGGCTAAAACTCCTGAACATTGAGCACCACTGGTAGTTAGAACGGTCACTTAATGACTGCTTACAGAGAAGAAAATAAAAAAACAAAACCCAAAATATCTCCACGCCGGATTTCCGGCACTGTGCCGGAGGGCTTCAAGCCCTGTCAACAAATAACTAGAGACTTGGATGCAAAAATGGGACTTCAGATTAAAGTACATGGACCCAGAGGAGAGAAGAAGATCATCGACCTGTGTGAGAAAGAGGAGCAGTTGGAGAAGATGAGTGTTCTGCTTCTGAAGAAGATAATCGTTCAACAACTCAGCATCAGTAAGTCTTTATTTAGTAACCAGTAAACTTGCTCCACTATTTTTCAAAGCAGCAACTAAAATTATATGGGAATCTTCACTAACCCTTAAAGGAACTGTTTTAGTAACCAATAAAGTCCACTGCTGCTCTAAGCAGTAACTGTTCAGTATATCACCAAGTAATACATTTCATGAACCAGCAAAGGAAAACCACAAATATTTTGAGCAGCAGCTATTAATAGAAACTAAACAAATATTTGATTTGAATAACCAGTAGAGCGACTTCACAACTTGAAAACAAGAGTAATACAGTAGGTTTTCTGTTATTCAGTGTTAATGATCAGTGACTAAAGCTATAACTGAGGTCTGGGACCCCAGGAAATCACAGGGTGTGGGGCAGAGCTGTGACAGTAGTTGTTCTCCAGGACAAATGTCTCATCCTAATGTGTCCTCAGACGGCGACCTCCGACTGGTCTTCCACGGGGAGACAATGGAGGAATCATCCATGCTGTCCACTTACAGCATCAAGCACATGTCGACCATTTACATGATCCTGGTGCTGCCCGGAGGTCACTGATGTGCTCAGAACCTGGAGGAGGGAACAGCTGCAGAGTCTGGACTCCAGACAGGAAGCAGCAGCAACAACAAAAAAGAACTCTTTCAAACTATGGCCTTCATGTAAAGATGTGTTTTTCGTCATGAGGGAGCAACAAATATATTGACTTGATTAAACTGTTCTTTGGACATAAAATACATGTTTTAAAAGTGTGCTAAAGTGTTATTTCCTTCTGTCTCTGATAATGTTGTCAAATTATTCTAAAATCAGTATAAAAGTACAATGAGACATTCACAGTGGCGGACCGTGCATTTCACATTAAGGCCTTCAGAACAGATCCGCCTGAACCAATCCACCTCTCAATAACTATTTTGTCTACAAAAAAAATCTTATTATGCAGATATGCACATAAAGAGTTGTTGCACAGCAGATAGATACTTGTGCAGCCAGAATAAATGTCTTTGCTGAAGTGCACAATTCTCCTACTACATCTGTGCACATACAATGAGCATCAACAACTTAATAAAACAGCAATATTATTTAGGAAAAGAGGAACATTTTACTCACCAAAATCCCAATTATTTGAAAACAAAATACATCCTCCTTTCCTTCCTCAAAAAGAGTTCAACTGTTCTGTCATATAGATTATCTGTGCGTTTCAGTTCCATAAAGCCAGGGCTGAAAGTCCAGCTCACCCTGTGGTATTTCTGGCATAAGTTTTATTTCTCTTCAGGTCTTCTTCTTCTTCTTCTTTGGAATAATTGCGGTAGGCGACCAACAACTTAGGTGCATACCGCCCCCTACTGTATCTCTTGGTGAATGTAAATCAGAGGGCCTGGATATGCGGTTGTTAGAAGCTAGAAGGCGCTGAGTCGCCAACTCGAAATCTGATTGGTTGAAGCAACTGTCTGATTGACGCTTCACTTTTTTTTTTTTTTTTTTTTTTTCCCTTGTCCTGTTCGGTAGCTGGGGCGTGCAATATTGTATGATTGTAGCCTTTTACTATCCGAACAGATTTTAATATTAGCAGCAGGACGAGACTGAGTCTCCTCCTGCTGCTGCCTTTATTTAAAGCTGGCTACCGGACAGGACCGGGACGGAAATGCTCAGAGAGCAGGGACAGAAAGAGAGGAAGATAAAGAGAGGGAGAACGGAAGGGGGGGGGGGGGGGGGGGGGGGGGGGGGGGGGGCGGCACAACCTATGTACAAAGTCACAATACAAAACAGTGTTGTCGACGCACCACACGCAACCTAGAACAATCCCAAACCCCCAATCCAGACAACACCAAAACAGAGCCGACAACCAACACAGAAAATTACAGAACCATACATACATTTTTTTTTTTTTTCTTCCTCTTTTTTTCCAAACCATATTAATGAACAGACCAGGCCACAAAAATAAAAGGAGGTGTAGGGGAGGAGGGAAATGCAAGGACACCACAAACCGTATTTTTTTTTTTTTTTTTTTGAATATAGCTAGTCGTAACTAGTAGTAAACTAGGGGCGTGCATCAAGAGAGGTCTGCTACAGATCACCATTAATCTAACCACCACAAGAAGACAAGGTAACCCAGTATGTAAAGAGTGATTAAAGATCAACGTGATCATGTGAATATGATGGTGACAGTGATGGTGATAGTGATCATGCATATATGACCTCTGACCTCTGAGAAGGCCAGAAGCAGGCCAGAGAGGCCCTCAGAGCCCAGACAGCCGGCGGTCATCACAGAGCCCGGATCCAAGCCGCCCCCCCCAGGCAGACGCCCACGCTCCAGTCCAGAAACGGGGCAGAGGAAAGCCCCGGCCGGGGACCCCGGCAGTCCCGGGGCCCGGGCCCCGCGGAGCCACGACCGGCAGGAGCCGGTCCACCCCGGGCGCCGGACGCCCGGGGCGGGCAGGGCCGAGAGCCCAAGGCCCAAGAGCCCAGGAGCCAACCCCCCACCCAGGCGAAGGGCTATGACCCACCCGGGAGAACCAGTCCACACGGGCGGCTACCCACCCCGGGCCAGTACACCCCCCAGCGCTCCGGCCACGCACCCCGAGATCCAGGGCATCACCCCCCCCCACCCCACCCCACCCCACCCCACCCCACCCCCCACCCGGAACCCACCCCCCCGCCCGTCCACCGCCCGGCCCACCCCTCCCACCCCCTGTCCTCTCCCGCCTCACTCCCCCCCGCCCCAACCCAACACTCATACCCACTCACTCATACTGACACACACACATGTACACACGCACACACACAATCACTCATCCCTAAACCAAACGCACACACACACACACTCACATTCGAACACACTCACACCCTCTCACGCACACGCTAACAAGCACACACACACACACACACACACACACACACACACACACACACACACACACACACACACACACACACACACACACACACACACACACACCCTACCCCAAACACACTCACATTCCCGCGTCATCCAACTGTCACATCCTGTGGGAGACACCCCCGGAAGGCAAGGGAACACCGAACCCCACATCCAGAACCCCCCACCACCCACAACTGCCGCCTCCACCCCCCCACCCCCCCGCCGCAGACAGGTATGCACCCCCCTGAGCCAGCAGCCCCCCAAACCACAGCCGCTCCAAACCCCGGCCTGTGGGGAAAACAACAGCCCCCCCGCCCCACCCCCCACCAGAAGGAATCTGGAAACGGGGGCGCAGAAGACCCCATTGCCTTCCCTCCCCCCCCCCCCTCCGTCTCGTGAGTGTTGATGGAGTATATGTTGTTTGCGATTAAAATTTGAGGGTCAGTAAGCACACCGTGCCGCGAGTGAGGCCAAACGAGCAGTCTCATCCACCTGAACAGCCCCACCCCCGACACAGCGCGCCAAGACCCCCCGATGTGTGTGTTTGTATGTATTTGGTCGTGTTAGATGACTAAGTGCAATTAAGACTGAGAGGCGAGCCACTGAAGGGTGCAGTGATTGGGGCCACTTAGATGGCCCCCTCCACCACACCCAACTTGATAAGCCCGCCTCCCAAAGCCCTACGTGTGTGTGCATGAGAGCGGGGGGGGGGGGGGGGAGAGGGGGGTCCGGGGATGCCGCAGCACCCCCGTCACCCAGGAGCCCCCCGATGAAGGACAGGGCCAGGAGCGCCACCCCCCCCCCCCCAGGACCAGGGCGGACAGCGACCATGGCCAGAGAACCACCGACCCAAGAAGCACACACCCATCATGCATCAGGAGGAGTGAAGGTGAGGACAGACAGGGGGCAGCAGAAGGACCCAGACCCAGGGCCCACCGCCCCCAGGCCCACCGGGGCCACCCCCCACAGGACACCGCACTCTCTCATACATAGCTCCAGTCGCCCACACATATACACACACGTACAGACATACATACATACTTACAGATACACACCCTCACACACATACATACCCCGCTCACAGATACATACCCACACACACATACACACTTACACATACATAGTCATACACAAACATATCCAGATACACACCCACACACTCACATACACCTACATAAATACCCACACATACAAAAACATATATACATACTCACACATACACACCCACACACATATACACATACACGTACACGCACCTTCCCCAACCCCCTAACCCCCACAGCCCACCACCCCCCTATCTACACCCCCATCCACCACACCCTGTCCCCCACCACCCACCCACCTCCCCCGCCACCCCCCACCCATCCACCCCACCCCCCTGTCCCCCACCACCACAACCACCCACCCCGATGCCCTGGATTCCGGGGCAGCAACCAGGCACCAGGGCGTGCACCGACCCAGGCCGCGGCAGCACGCCCGAGCCGACCGGCCCCCCCAGCCAGGTCGACCCCCTCACCCTCACGGAAGGAGAGAGCCCCCAGGCACCAGGGCCCAGGGCCCCCAGCCACACCCGCCCCAGGACACCCCGGCCGCCCGGACATGAACCGGCACCCGCCGACCCCGGCCCCCCGGGGCCCCCGCCCCACCGCCGCCAGACAGCCCCAACAACCGGCGGCCCCCCCACCCCCAATCCAAACCAAACACGAAGACAGCCCCCAGCGAAGCTGCCCAGATCCCGACCCCAAGACAGTGCCAACCACCTGCAGCCATCAGGCCCCCCCCACCAACAACCGACCCTCAAAGTGGAGAGGCCCTCATCTTCCCCTTACATTAAGTGATGGAGCTGATCACAGGGGACCAGAGGGAACCAGATTCAGCTGATTGATCCTCTGAACAGACAGACATCGTCTCCAAGCTGATATGATCTAATAGAAGATTCTTAAACTGCCCGTTACTCAGATTATTTCTGGATTTCCAATTTACAAGGATAGTTTTCTTTGCGATGCACAAGATGGTGAGAACCATGTAGACAGAGTTTATCGACATGTTAATTTCACCCAGATCACCTAAAAGGCACAGTGTGGGAGTTGCAGGGATATTGCATGTGAACCATGTTGACAGGTCTTCACACACCTGAAGCCAGAACCTCTGCACTGGTGTGCAGGACCACAAGGCATGGAGGTAGTTGTCAGTCATGTTATCATTGCAATGTGAACAGATATCAGATTGTGATAGACCCATCTGGAACATCCTTCGTCCTGTGTAATGAATTCTATGCAGAATTTTGAATTGTATTAGTTGTATATTTGAATACTTTGTCATTTTGAAAGTATTTAAACATATTTGTGACCACGCATTTTGGTCAAAGTTGTTAGATAAGTCAGCCTCCCATTTTAAGGTCAGAAGGAAGATTTCATCTTCTACCTTTGATAATATTTTATATATCTTTGATAGCAACTTTGGGGAACTGAGGTTTAAGAATTCTTCGACCCCGAGAGGTAGCTGTCCCTGCAATTGATTAAAGGTATACTTTTTGCCTATGATAGATTTAAGTTGATGATATTCTAAAAATGCTGTGCTGCTGATTCCATATTGTGAGATGAGAGTATTGAATGATAGAAAGTTGCCATTTTCAATGATATGTTCAAGCTGGCTGATTCCTTTATTTCTCCACTGAGTGAAGTTTATCATCTTTTTGTTTTGCAGGATGTCCGGGTTGTTCCAGATGGGTGTGAGTTTACACGGGATCAGAGAAGATTTGGTTAGCTTTAGAAAGTCCCACCAAGCCATTAAAGAAGAACTAATGTTGACACTTTTAAAACACCGATGGGATTTGATGGTGGGACTGATGAATGGCAGGTCAGAGATGACTAGATCCTCACATAATGCTTGCTCTACATCCAGCCATGGCTCATCTAAATTGTTCGGTTTAAGCCATTTGGAGATATATTGCAGCTTGCTGGCTATAAAGTAATTACTGAAGTTAGGCAAGTCTAGTCCACCTCTGTCTTTAGTCTGTTGTTGCGTCTTTAAACTGATACGTGATGGTTTATTTTTCCAGAGAAATTTAGATATGTATGAGTCCAGTGATTTGAACCAGCCAGACGATGGTTTGGTTGGTATCATTGAAAATAAATAGTTAACCTTAGGTAAAGTCATCATTTTAATGGTGGCAACCCTCCCCATAAGAGATATAGGTAAGCGTCTCCACCGTAAGAGGTCATCCTCTGTTGATTTCAGTAACGGAACGTAATTTAGTTTTAAAAGTTCTGATATCCTTGGAGAAATGTTTCTGCCTAAATATCTAATGTTTCCAGACTGGATTGTAGCATTGGGTATACTTTGTAAATCACAGTTTATAGGCATGGCTTTAGTCTTAGACCAGTTGATAGAATAGTCAGATATTAGTGAAAATTTGTCAATAAGTGTGATTGTCTGGGAGATAGAAGATGGAGAGTTCTGCAGGAAAAGCAATACATCATCTGCATAAAGACTTATTTTATGTTCTATCTTATTGTTAGCCAGGATCCCTCTGATGTCTTTATTTTGTCTTATAGCAGCTGCCAGAGGTTCGATAAAGATGGCAAACAGTGAGGGAGAGAGTGGACAGCCCTGTCTGGTTCCTCGCTGCAAACAGAAGCTTGGAGAAGTCTGCTCGTTAGTCTTCACACATGCAGCTGGGTTGTTATATAAGATTTTAATCCAATCTATGAAAGACGTTCCAAACCCAAATTTGGTTAATATTCCAAATAGAAATTTCCAATTTACTCGATCAAAAGCTTTTTCAGCATCTAAAGAGATAATTATGGATTCCAGATTGTGTATTGTAGCGTAATCTATTATATTAATTAATCTGCGCATGTTATTGGATGAGTGTCTACCTTTAATGAACCCTGTTTGGTCAGGATGTATTATGAGCGGGGTTACCTTTTCTATTCTTCTGGATAGGGCTTTGCTGATTATTTTGAGATCTACATTTATTAATGAAATAGGACGATAACTGGACGGAAGTGTGGGGTCTTTCCCTGGTTTAAGTATTAAAGTTATTTTGGCTAAGTTCATATTTGAGGGTACTGTTCGTTTATTTTTTATTTCCATTACCATTTTATGAAAAGTGGGAGCCAACATGGTCCAGAATTCTTTATAGAATTCTGCTGGATAGCCATCTGGACCTGGAGCTTTATTGTTGGGCATATCCTGCAGAGATTTATGGAGTTCATCCAGTGAAAGAGGAGAATCCAACACTATTCTATTTTCATCTTTCAATTTTGGAAGGTTAATATCATTAAAAAAAAGTATTAATTTCCTCATCTGTTGTGTCTATTTGTGATCGGTATAATCCTTGATAGAAATCTCTAAAGATATTATTGATCTTGTCTGGGTCATGGCTGATGTTTCCTTCTGAGTCTTTAACAGCTGAAATCGTGTTTTTCTCCTTGTTTGTTTTTAACTGATTCGCCAGGAATCTTCCAGATTTATTACTATGCTCAAAGTTCTCTAAACGGAGTCGTTGGATCAGGAATTGAGTTTTTTTATCTAGAATTTCATTCAGTTCAAGTTTAGCTTTCCTTATATCCTTCAGTATGTTCTCTTGTGGGGAGACATGATAAGCCTCCTCCAGCGATTTAATTCTTAATTCCAATTCTAAAGTTCTTGAAGCTTCTTTCTTTTTCTTGTGTGAGGAGAAGGAAATTATTTTTCCCCTCATCACCGCTTTCCCTGCCTCCCAAAGAACACATGCTGAAGTATCTGGCAAGTCATTATTTTCTAAATATATAGACCATTCTCTTGTTAGATAGCTAATAAACTCTGGATCTTTAAGTAATGATGTATTAAATCTCCAGTTTCTAGTTGGTGGTTTATTCGTCTTATTTCTGAGAGTAAATGAAACTGGTGCATGATCACTTATGACGATGGGATGAATTTTGATTTCTGAGATGTCATTCATCAGTGTGCTGCTAGTTAAGAAATAATCTAATCTAGAGTAGGAATGGTGAACTGAAGAGAAGAATGTGTATTCTCTTGCAGTGGGGTGGTGAGAGCGCCAGGCATCGCAAAGACCAAAATCCTTCATGTACTGTTTCACAGTTTCTGAGGATTGCCAGAGTCGTTGACTTCCTGTGGTACTCAGTCTGTCCAATTGTAGGTCAGAAACCATGTTGAAATCCCCTCCTATAATCAATGTGTGACCTGAGTGATCATCCAGTGAGGAGAAGAGGGAGTGAAAGAAGGAGGGGTCATCAACATTAGGTCCATACACGTTAGCAATGCAGAATTTAACATTCTGGATAGATAATGTGATAATAACAAATCTGCCTTCTGGATCTATGATTGAACTGTCAGTAGAGAAGTTTAACCTTCTACTGATAAGAGTTGCTACTCCTCTTTGCCTGGAATTGTAACAGGCTGAGTACACGTGTGGAAACTGTGTTGATCGGAGAAGATCTACTGATGAGTTTGTTAGATGAGTTTCCTGTAATAAGACAATGTCTGCCTGCAACTCTTGAAGCCGATGGGTAATTTTTAATCTCTTTTCCCTTGTACCAGCCCCACGGATATTCCAGGAAACGAAATTGAGAGTGTTCATGACTAGACAGCTATGAGTGTTACATGCATTTCACTAAACCTGGTGTCTGAATGGAGCCGTTGTTTACTGGTGTGCACGCGTGCATGTCAGCTGAGTGTGCGTTCTGAATCTGTCTATCAACATGCTTATAGTGCGCGTGAACCTGTACAGTGATGTGTGTCAATAAGCCGATGTCCCGGTGCGCCCCGCGTGTAGGGTTACTATGGTAACGGGTGCAACTACAGTGAAGCGTGAGAGGGTGAGAGTGAAAAAGGGTGAAGAGAGAAAAAAGTGAGAGTGAAAAAAGAAACAAATGCTTAAAAAAACACATCCACGGTGAGCAGTGCAGTGGAGACGGGCAGTGACTTACTATTAATTAATGTATGGCTGTTTTATGTATCAATATTTACGGAGTGATTATGGGATAGTGAGAATGCAGCACCTGAGATCAGTAGAGCCACGGAGTGATGTTTGGGTCACGGAACAGCTGGCCGTTGATGAATAATTTATCCAGGGCGATGACGGCGCGGGAGCCCTCCGAGATGGATTTTTTCCTGATCGGGAACAGAACTCTGCGCCGATCCAGGATCTCCTTCGGGAATTGATCATTCACGCCGTAGTGGGTTCCCTTCAGCTGCCGGCCCTGGCTCTTCACCTGCTCCTTCTGTTTGAAGTTGACGAACTTGGCCACGATGGGTCTGGGTCTGGACTCGCCGGGTCTTCTCCCTCCCAGGCGGTGGATCCTGTGGAAGGAGATGTTTTTCACCGCTTCCTCCGGGAGCTTCAGCTGCGTTCTGATGAAACTTTTCACCGTCGCCTCGGGGTCCTCCTCCGTCTGCTCCGGGATTCCAGAGAACACTAAGTTGTCCCTCATGCTCCTGGCCTGGAGATCGATCACCGTTTCTTTAATCTTCTTGTTTTCCTCTGACAGTCGGGTCATCCCCTCCGTGAGGGTCTTCACCGACTCTCTGAGGCTGACGTTCTCCGCCGCGAGCGCCTCGACCTGCTGCTGGCTGTATTCCACTGCGGTAAAGCCATCCCTCTGTGAAAAAAACTAAGTGCTGCGGTGCGCACTTATTCTCGGCATTATGGTAACAGCGCAGACAAGCGCATGTCACTGTATAAGGGACAAAAAAATCCTCTGATATCCACAAGCCATTTCACCTCAGGCTGACAGTAGACCATCCCAGGAGGGCACTCAGCCAATGTCAGAGTAATCTGATGTGGTATTTAAAAAAAGAGCCCTCCAAAAATGTCATTTCTGGGATTAAATTTACAATTTAAAAAAATCATATAAAAAAGTTCCTCTGATATCCACAAACCATTTCACATCACGCTGACAGTAGACCATCCCAGGATGTCACTCAACAAATTTCAGAGCAATCTGATGTGGCATTTCAAAATAAGAGCCCTCCAAAAATGTCATATCTGGGATTATACTTATCCTAAATTTAAAAAATCATCTAAAAGAATTCCTCTAATATCCACAAACCTTTTCACCTCAGGCTGACAGCAGACCATCCCAGGAGGTCACTCACCTAATTTCAGAGTAATCTGATGTGGAATTTTAAAATAAGAGCCCTCCAAAAATGTCATATCTGGGATTAAATTTACCCTAAATTAAAAAATTCATATAAAAAAATCCTTTTTATATCCACAAACAATTTCACCTCAGGCTGACAGTAGACCATCCCAGGAGGACACTCACCTATTTTCAAAACAATCTGATGTGGCATTTCAAAATAAGAGCCCTCCAAAAATGTCATACCTGGAATTAAATTTACCCTAAATTAAAAAATTCATATAAAATAATCCTTCTGATATCCACAAACCATTTCACCTCAGGTTGACAGTAGGCCATCCCAGGATGTCACTCAGCTAATCTCAGAGCAATCCCATGTAGTATTTCAAAATAAGAGCCCTCCAAAAATAGAATTCCTTGAATTATATTTACCCTAAATTAAAAAAAAATATACAAAACATTCCTCTGATATCCACAAACCATTTCACTTCAGGCTGAGAGTAGGCATTCCCAGGATGTCACTCGACTAATTTCAGTGCAATCTGATGTGGAATTTCAAAATAAGTGCCCCTCAAAAATAGAACTTCTTGGATTAAATTTACCCTAAAATAAGAAAATTCATATAAAAAAATCCTTTTGATATCCACAAACAATTTCACCTCAGGCTGACAGTAGGCCACCCCAGGATGTCACTCACCTAATTCCAGAGTAATCTGATGTGGCATTTCAAAATAAGAGCCCTCCAAAAATATCATACCTGGGATTAAATTTACCCACATTTAAAAAAAATCACATAAAAAACTCACTCTGATATCCACAAACCATTTCACCTCAGGATGACAGTAGACCATCCCATGATTTCACTCACCAAACTTCAGAGCAATCTGATGTTGCATTTCAAAGTAAGAGCCCTCCAAAAACATCAATTCTGCAATTTTTTCTCACTAACTTAAAAAAATCATATAAAAAAATTCCTCTGATATCCACAAACCATTTCACATCACGCTGACAGTAGACCATCTCAGGATGTCACTCAACAAATTTCAGAGCAATCTGATGTGGAATTTCAAAATAAGAGCCCTCCAAAAATAGAACATCTTGGATTAAATTTACCCTAAATTAAAAAATTCATATAAAAAAATCCTTTTGATATCCACAAACCATTTCACCTCAGGATGACAGTAGACCTTCCCAGCATGTCACCCACCTAATATCAGAGTAATCTGATGTGGCATTTCAAAATAAGAGGCCTTCTAAAATAGCTATTCCGGGATTATACTTACCCTCATTTGAAAAATTATGGAAAAAATTCCCTGTGATATCCACAAACCATTTCACTTTCAGTTGATGGTAGGCCAGCCCAGGATGTCACTCACAAATTTTCAGAACAGTCTGATGTGGCACTTCAAAATAAGAGCCCCATAAATAACACAACTTTTCATGTGTTTTCAACACAACTTCAATTTTTCTAACATGTGTCAAACACAAAACCGATTACAAAATTAATGATAAAAATTGTAGCGGAACCATCTGTCACAGGTGTCAAATTAGATCTGTATGACAAAAGAAAGAAAATGTATAAAGGGAAATGGTTCTGTGAACAGTGCACAGAGGGCAGCTGCAAAAAGCCAGGACACAGCAATGGAAATGCCTCTTGTGCTCTTGAATTAGGATGCATTGTTACAATCACCTGGCAACGCTACAATTTTTATGATTACTTTTGAAATCTTCTGTGTTTCGGATAAAGTTACACTCAGCGTTAGCTGCAGTACAAAAGATTTTGTGGTGGTACTCCATCCATCCATCCTATCTCTCCAGTTTATGTGTAATTGCTGCTTGACGTGCCTGAAGGAGCTCCAAAGGATGTGGTCCTGTACTGTAAAATCAGTTTTGTGTTTGACACATGTTAAGAATAAAAGCTGTGTTGACAACACATGAAAAGTTGTGTTATTTATGGGGCTCTTATTTTGAAGTGCCACATCAGACTGTTCTGAAAATTTGTGAGTGACATCCTGGGCTGGCCTACCATCAACTGAAAGTGAAATGGTTTGTGGATATCACAGGGATTTTTTTTCATAATTTTTCAAATGAGGGTAAGTATAATCCCGGAATAGCTATTTTAGAAGGCCTTTTATTTTGAAATGCCACATCAGATTACTCTGATATTAGGTGGGTGACATGCTGGGGAGGTCTACTGTCATCCAGAGGTGAAATGGTTTGTGGATATCAAAAGGATTTTTTTATATGAATTTTTTAATTTAGGGTAAATTTAATCCAAGATGTTCTATTTTTGGAGGGCTCTTATTTTGAAATTCCACATCAGATTGCTCTGAAATTTGTTGAGTGACATCCTGAGATGGTCTACTGTCAGCGTGATGTGAAATGGTTTGTGGATATCAGAGGAATTTTTTTATATGATTTTTTGAAGTTAGTGAGAAAAAATTGCAGAATTGATGTTTTTGGAGGGCTCTTACTTTGAAATGCAACATCAGATTGCTCTGAAGTTTGGTGAGTGAAATCATGGGATGGTCTACTGTCATCCTGAGGTGAAATGGTATGTGTATATCAGAGGGAGTTTTTTATGTGATTTTTTTTGAAAGTAGTGCAAATAAAATCGCAGAATTGATGTTTTGGATGGCTCTTACTTTGAAATGCAACATCAGATTGCTCTGAAGTTTGGTAACTGATATCATGGAAAGGTCTGCTGTCATCCTGAGGTGAAATGGTTTGTGGATATCAGAGGGATTTTTTATATTTGTAAATCCAGCTGTACAGTGACATGTGCCTGCCTGCGCTGTTACCGTAATGCCTAGTGTAAGCGCGCACCGCGGCACTTCGTTTTTTTTCACAGAGGGATGGCTTTACCGCAGTTGAATTCCAGCGACTCGCGCACAGCCTGGAACTCCTTGTGGAGGATTTCCAACAGGTTCAGGCGAGCATCGAGGCTGGAAAGTTTCTTATCTATGGAGATAAGAACGTCCGTCGAGTCGTTCGCAGGTGGAGAAATAGCTCCAGACGATTCCTCCCGCTGTCTCTTGGCTTTAGACGAGGAAGTAGAGGGGGTGGATGTTTGATTCGGCTTCCCCATGACGATCCGGTCGAAGCAGCGATCTATGTACTCGGTCAGGCTGGTCGAATCCTCTTCACTGTGCTCCAGGGTGAACCTAAAACACACTAATTTCTCTACTTCTACGACTTTTTAGAGCCGAGTTAGTGAAATTCAGTAAACAAATGAATCTGTCAGCGCGCTTAGTTTGAATCTGCCGTCTCACAGGAAGTGCGTCACTTACCACATCACACGTCACCTACCTGCGCCCGCCCTGTGTGAACCTTGACGCTTCACTTTACTTAACTGCGCCATCGGGATCGGATAGCGAAGGCCTCGGGCAGATTTCTTTGACCCTAGCAACAGATGATGCCTGAAATCTGATTGGTTAAATGATTTAATATGAAAAAAACATGTCTGGAAGCAGCGCAACCACGGGAAAACTATGAAAGGAACTGGAACATACCGTTTGGAATCATTTATTAATTATTTATGGACAAAATATAATTTACATCAGTCTGTAATTCAGATAATTTTTTAGGCCAGCAGAGAAGGCTTTGCAGGCCCTGACGGCCCACCACTGGTATATATATATATATATATATATATATATATATATATATATATATATATATATATATATATATATATATATATATATATATATATATACGTGCCTCTGCTGTAAATGTGCGTCTGTTCCAGTGGAAGCTCCGACCCAGAGCGAGCTCTTTCTTATGCAACACCTGTGGTGACTTTGAAAACTTGGTTGCTCGTTTAACCCTGTGATTATCCCATGTTATAAACATCTGCAAGAGGCAGTAGTTTGGTTTGAAAAGTGGATATGTCCTGAAGAACTTTACTCTCAACATGCTAACAGCAACATTTTGATGCTGTTTAGCCTGATTCTAGTAGAACCTCAGCTAAACTTCATCATCATTAACAGACTTATCGTCCCTGGGGGACCTGTTGCTTTTGATTAAAAAGAAATGCGAGTTTTATTGAAGGATGAATTTCATATTTTTATATTTGAACTGTAATGAGGAAGAATGCATCAAAGACGCTTTAATTCATTAAAGAAACAAAATTAATTGTAAGATAGGTTTAAATGTGCACACTTTAGTGGAGACTTTTTTTTAATATATGAAGAGATGCCTGCCCCTTGGTTTATAGCTCACTGGACATTCAACAGTGAACATAGAAACAGAGCTAAACAGACTCAAACTGTCATTTCATCCCCAACAGAACTGTAATTTTGAGTACTGGAAGTCCTACAGGTCCAGATTGCAGACCGGTGTCGTGCCAAAAAGTGATTCCCTGCCATAAAGTGATTTCCGGTCCGCGGGCAGCTGTAAAGCGCAGCTTCTGTGGCTCTGCAGCAGTCTTAATTGGGCTCAAACAAGTTTGATTCTGATCATCCAACGATGTTTATTTGTGTTTGCGTTTGATAGCCTCCTGTACGTCCAGTTTCCTTATGTCGCTATTAAATACCGGTAAGCTAGTTGACGATTTTAACCTGGCTTGTTGTTATGCTAATAAAGATGTGTACGGAGCTGACACGTTTTCTTTTCTTTTTTTTTTTTTTTTGCACCAAAATTGCTAGATTGCTTGACAGAGTAATTTCATCCCAAGCAGTGCGTTGTACGGTTTGAAAATTGAGAAAAGGGACATTACAATGTCAAAATCAGCTTATTTTGCTTGCCAAAAGCTGATTCATGCCTCTGGTATTGTATATGGATCGATATTTTGCCTCAAAATGATTTAATATAACACAGCAGAGTCACATTTACAACATTTGAGTAAAACCAATTGTAGGGGCCAATTTATGATTTCTTTCATTCACCACCAGGGGGAGCAGGATAAGGGTATAAATAAGGCACTAAGGTGATTGGGTGCAGGTGTGCACAGAGGGACAGGAAACAGTTTTTCACCGTGTCCAAGCAGCGTGTGGAGGTGTCCTGCTGTATGGATCATGGAAGTATTGTCACATGGAAAATAAATGGGTCACAGCACCCGAACGTGGAGAGAGTGTGGACGCGTCAAAACGATTCTCCCTCTGCACCCTCAGGGAACTCAAAGTGTACAGGCCCTAAAGGAAAAGGGCTGTACATTTTAAGTGAAAAACTCCTGTACAAGGATCGTGGACGAGGGATCAGCTGATTGATTGGCTGCGGACTTCCGCGTCGCGGAACAGCTGGAGGCTGCAGGAGCGTCGCACCGCCGAAGCACACAGGACCACGATTGGCGAGGTCCACGCGGGTGCATTGGGTCGCGGTGCGAGGTGAGCCGAGCTGAAGACCACGATTGGCGGGGTCGAACGGCACCAGCGAGCGGCGGAGCGGCAGCGAGCGACACCAGCAGGCAGCAGCAGAGCCGAGCAGCGCTAATTGGCGCAGCGCTGCGGAGGCACGGCAGCGTCGGAGCTGAGCAGCGGAACTCTGACCGACGGGGTCGAGCGGCGGCGAGCGACACCGGCGAACAGAACCAGCGCGGCGCAGCGCGGTGGAGGCACGGCAGAGAGCCGGAGCCGTGCAGTGCACCACCCACTGGTGCAGAGGACGTCTGGACGCAGCAGAGTAGCAGAGGCAGCAGCGGACAGACGAGGGAAAAAAGTGTTCACATTAGGAAGGTACCCAGCGCACGACCATAAACACTCTTTGGCCTTTAAAAGTGCCACACTGAAACTGAAGCTTGAGCTGCAGACACTGTTTCGAAGGAAGTGACTTTATTTTCATGGGCAGAATTTAAGTTGTGCGTTTAGACTTTTGAAACAATTAGTGAAGAATTTACGTTTTCCTTTTGTCTTTAAATGAACTAATTTACTGTGAAAAAGTGATTTATTGGTTTGTGGTTTTTCCTGTAACGTGTTATTGGCCGTGGATTTGGAAATAAGGGTACAGTTTGAAGGTGCAAGTATGAATGAACTCGCTGTCGCCGTCATGCCCGGTGCAGCTATGATGAAAAAACAAACTCTCTCCAAGCGTGCTGTCAAGGTTACAAGAAGCAGTAGGCATGCTTCATCTATGCTCCTGCAGGCGGAGGCAGAAAGAGCCGCTCTGGAGCCGCTCTATCACTGTCTCCCCCTGCTCCTCCTCCACCACTGTCTCACCCTGATCCTGCTCCACCTGTCCCTCCACCTCACCTTGCTTCTCCTCCCCTCCCTCACCCACTATTTTTTCTTGTTTTTTCTCTTTTTTCCCCTCCACCTCCGCAGTGTTATTTACAGTAGTGTCGGTGTCCCTCCACCCGGCAGACTCGCTCTCCTCTCCCCTGCCATCACCCGCTGCTTCACCCGGTGTATTTACATTACTCACCCCGTGCTCGGTGCTCTCCTGTGGGGCCACGACAGATCGCCTCCTCGGGAAGGTCCGAGGAGCCGCAGTCGGCCGCTCGGACTGAGCCGGGGCCGCCGCGTCCCCCGGGAGCCCGGAGCGCGGAGCCGCCGCTGGGGGGGGACTCCCCAGGCGTTGGCCCGCGGGGCCGGGGCGGCCGCGGCCGCAGCGCCGGGTCCAGCGGAACCCGGTCCCGCCAGGTCCGCCTCCGCCAGGCCAGACTCAGCAGAGCTGGATCCCGCTGAACCAGATGGAGCAGACGCGGCCGGGCAGGCCCTGATGGTGTGTCCTTCCTGTCCACAGCCGAAACACTTCATGCCAGCTGAGCTCGCGAAAACAACGTAATCATAATCATTTACTCTCACGCGGAACCTGAGGTTCAGCTCCTCGCTCCGGTTATTGAGTATCATAAATACGTGTCTTCTGTCAGCTGAGACTTAAATCCAGACAGGATGCCCTTGACCGAGGACACCACCTTTCCAAATCTGGACAGCTCGCGGATCAGAAGCTCATCTGGCACGAAGGGAGGGACGTTGGACAGGACGACCCGGACAGCAGGCTGAGACAGCGGCTGGACCGGGACGAACCTGTCCGCGACGGTAATGCCCGACTCCACCACAGCGTTAGCCTGCTCCACCCGGTCCAGGAAGATGACCACGTCACTGTTCATCCTTGCGACCGACTTGACATTGTCGTAGCCCACTTTCTCCCCCACAGCCAGGGCCACGTCCTCCACGCTGCAGGGGAACTGGGCCACCACCCGGACCCCGTGTTTGCGGGTGAGTTGCCTGAGGTTGGTCATGGCTGCAGCCAGACCCCCAAACAGACCGCAAAACCCACCAAGAACCCAAATAAACGATATAAACTAATAAATGTGCTCTGTGATTAATAAACTACAGTGACAGTGAAGATTAACAACTTAAACAGAAAAAACAAGCAAAACGCCACACAACACACACCACGCTCTCACACACTCCAGCCGCCGCCCACTCCCGGCATGGGGGGGGGGGGGAACAGAGAGAGAGAGAGAGAGAGAGAGCATTTCCTGCATTTGTATATAAAAATAACACTGAACACTTTTCAGCCGTATTACACACTGGTTCTTTCAGCATGTAGAAAGTACAAAAGAAACAATATCTCTTTATTCTTTTAATTTTTATATTTTTACTCTTATTTTACGCAGCATAACACAGACAATGGCGCTTCGTCTCCTCTCTACACTGATCCTGCTCTCTACCTGCAGCTCTGTGGACTGATGATCTCTGAGGTTTTGGGAAACGATGTTAAATTCTCTTTGAGCTCCTCGAGAACACGCAGATCAAGCTCACATATTCTGGTCATGTTGATTTTTGGAAGAAGGTGATAAATTTAATTCAATCAGTGTTGGGTATTCGACCGGACCTGTCTTTCACCACTTTATTTCTCAGCATACCTCCAGAGGGAACAAGCCAAGAAAGCTATCACCAAGTGCTGGCTTAAACGAGACACTCCTTCGATGACCCTTCTGATACAAACTGTCAATCACATGCAGGCAATGGAACTCATGACCTTCAGACTTCGCCTTCAACAACACAAAGGGGATTAATATTGGAAAAGATGGGACTCATTTACACGATTTGGACAATGAATGAGGATACTGTCAAAATGTACTTTGTATCTTTTTTACTCCGAGTGCCCATTTTCCTTTTCTTTTTTTTGTGTCTTCAAAATGTTTAAAATTTAAGTTTAAAAAAAAATGGTGCCACAGTAAAATAGTTCAGTATTATCCATTATCCTGCATTAACGTTCAAATTCAGCTCCTGAATTTTATCTCAGGGGAACAAAGATTGCAATCAAGAGGAACAAGGTGGAGGGCAGAGAAAGACAGGACGTCAGACAAGGGTGGCAGGTCAGTGTCAAATCCAGACTCTAGCTCGAATACCGTTTTTTAAACGGAACAATAATTTGAATGCTTTTAAAGAGGTCTGGTGTTTTAAGAACATTCTGTGCTGTATGGAAAACAACTGACTTCACTTTGCACATTTTTTTAATCCGAAGAGATGAATCCTTTTTAAAAAGTCTGACACACTGTATCACTGAAAACTGTGAATAAAAGTGTGTCCGTCCCCTCTCTGTTTGAAAGAGGAAGTGGAAGAGAACGGAGCGGGGATTTCCATTCTCTCTCTCTCTCTCTCGTCTGCAACTGTTGCAAGGTTTCTCTGTTCATTTTATAAACAGAGCTCTCTGGTCACACTAACCTTGGCTGAACACAGATGATGGCGCTTCGTCTCCTCTCTACACTGATCCTGCTCTCTACCTGCAGCTCTGTCTGTGGACTGATGATCTCCAAGGTTTTGGGAAACGATGTTAAATTCCCTTTTAGCGCGTCATGTGGAGCAGAGAAGACTCAGCGTCTGTTCCTCCATGTGAGAGGTTCTCCCCCCCGGCTGGTAGCGTCTCGGACTGGAGCTCAGGTCTCTCCTGGACCACTTTACACTGACAGACTGAACCACAGTGACTCTCTTCTCCTCCTGAAACACGTGAGGATGAACGACGCCGGACTCTACCAGCTGACATGTAACGACCGTGTAGAGACTCTGATGGAGCTGCAGCTCTTCTTCCCGGTGGAAACGGTCTCTGCTGAGGGTCAAACCGTGGATCTCCCGTGTCATTCCGTTACACTCGGTGGATCCGTGGAGAGTGTGAAGTGGGAGAAGAGCAGCGGACAGGTGGTGCTGGAGGTGGACGGACTCTCTGGAAGCTGGACTCCGGGGGAAGAGTTTCAAGGAAGCCGGCTGTCAGTGTCCAGGGACTGGAAGGAAACAGGGGACTTGTCGCTCCGGATGGAGGTGAAGGAGGAACACGGAGGACTTTTCTTCTGCTCGGTAACAGAAGGCAGAGTGAAGACCTCGAAGGCAGCAGTGAGGCTGACAGTCAGACCGAACATCACGGATCCAGAGAGCAGCGAGACCAGCGAGCAGCCTCAGGTAGGAGCCTCCACTGCTGGACAGTTCAGCAGGTTTCTGTTCCTGTTTAAAGCTTTTTCTGCACGGATACAATCTAGTTCAGGGGTCACTAATGGCGCGTTTCCACCTCCCCTACTCTACTCGGCTCGACTCGGCTCTACCCCGCTTGCGGGCGTTTCCACCAGCCCGCTTTAACGCAACCCGGGTCGGTTTTCGGCCCTGCTCGACAGCAGGGTCAACACATACTGGTCACTGATTGGTCAATCACTGACCAATCAGCGACCAGCTGTGGCTGAAACGAAACCTAAACTCCGCCATGTTGCCTTGCTCTGATGCGGAGGAGAAAGAGAAGAGCAATAAAAGGCAAATGAACAAAATAACAGCAATTAAAACAATTTCAGCGCAGCGGACAGTAACTCCATGGCCTGTTGGGAGGATTCAGATGCTCGTTTGTTTAGTCGGGGATGGAAAGATCCATAACTGGAGCATAACCGCGGCCCAGATCTGGACCCAGACTCCGTCCAATACAGACCCGGACTTGTAAAAACAACAGGATTTAAATTTGACCAGTCGCTTCTATTTTACCGGCGCAGCTTTTCTAGTGTTTACGGTATGAGTTTGTCAGCTCAGAAAACACACAGGCAGCCATCCCAGCTGACGCTACTCTCTGGCGCTAAACATCACCGTTCTGTGCATTCCGCCAACAGTTGAGAGGCGCGGGACAGATGAGAAGAGGACAAGCAGTAAAGAAAAAAAATAAATAAAGCGATACGGAGAGGAAGACGAAGGAGCCAGATAGGGATATCATAAAATCCAGAGAAACTAGTGAGCCTTCAACAACACCTGAAAAATTACAAATGGCGCTGTCTAAAAAAAGAAAAGTGGACGGCGAAAATAGAGCCTTCAGGAGTGGACAGACTTGTTTGTGTTCATTATGCCCTGTGGGAGCACAAAAACTCTGTCTGATATGTCCAGAGACTGTGGCACTGGCACTCATTAAAAGTGGCAATGTGAAACGCCACTATGAAACAAACACAAATATTTTGACCAATCGTACCCCATCAAGTCTGAACTGAGGGCGCAGAAAATAAGCAGTCTTGGAGCCCAGTATGATCAGTCCACCAGGATCTTGACAAATTCACTCAATGCCCAGCAACGTGCAAACGAAGGTTCCCTCAGAGCTGCTTGGATTCTGGGGCAACACAAAAAACCATTTAGTGATGGGGAGGTTGTCAAGGAGTGCATGAATTCATTTGATTTGATAGTCAGCTATTGATTGCAGACGCTCATAGAACTACCAGGTTACATCAGCATATATATCAAAAAATAATTTAGTTAGACATTATGATGTTCCGGACCTTCGCTTTAACAAATTATCTCTGACCGGACCTCTGTGAATTTTAGTTGCACCCCCTGATCTAGTTCGTTGTTGGGACACAAGTTATACAGATTATTTATAGAAAATGAAGCACACACATTGCTAACGTTTCCATAGTATATTATCATTTAGTATTATAGTTTATTTAGCCTTTTTCTGTTTCTGAATTGTGGGGCGGCGCCGACCGATACTTTCACTTTTGCGTCACGTCATCCGTCTCTCGATTTCGCGTGGTCACGCCAGCTGCTCCAAAATTTTAAGTGCGCTACTATTACAGACTTTATGGCAAGCGCACAGAAACAAGTGGGAACGTCGGTGAAATGTGTCCAAATGCAATAAAAAGTGGTGTGTCTCATAGAGCAGGCTTAGATCTGCCATTTTGTGTTGATTTTGAGCCACTAGGTCACGTGACCTGAGAGTTATTGAGTGATTATGCTCATATTTACACGATGAATTAAAATAAAAATTCATGAAAAATGTATCCAAATGCAATAAAAGGTGGTGTATCTCATGTTATGGCAATTTTATTTAACAAAGGGCATCAGCTGGTGAGTTTGTTTTGGTCTCTTTTATTATGCTGTACAGCAGAAGAAGACGTCACGCAGTCAGCACACTAACAGAGTGAGTTCGGCCCTCGCAGGGGCGTGCAAGCCTCTAATAACTATCTGCCACGTTCACTCCCAGGGGCCTCGACTGCACCCAGCCGTAGGCTGGACACAGGAAGACTCCCACGAGTGCCCGCAGCTGCTACGCTAAGATTATCAGGAAAAGTAAATTCCAGACAAGGCATTCGCGGTTCCCCACACATCTGAGTGTGTGAGAGCTGCGGTTATTTATAACAAATAAATCCAAGCACTACAAAACAGTGAAGCATGCACTCATTAGAAATTTCCACCACACTCATAAAGCATTTTGTGTTGATTTTGAGTGACTCGATCACGTGACCTGACAGTTGTATTGCTCAATAACTGAAAAACTCTCAGGTCACGTGACCAAGTGGCTCAAAATTCTCCTCATCAGGAGTGAGTTCTGTGTTGGTGGATGTCTCAAGCTGTGCTGTCATGTTTGATTCCATGTTGATTTATTAAAGAGGAACCTCTACGGGGAGAAGACCACAACTTCTGCTTTTCTACTACTTTAGGACTAACAAAGAAGATGTGTTTCTAGCAGTGTAAAAGTGTTTTTTTTAAGTAAAATCCATGGACCATTGATGAATGATCAACCAGGGACTGATGACTGCAGGATCTACTGAAACTGCTCTGACTAAATGTGTGATCTGTTGCTTCTCTCCCTCTGCAGGAGTCACACTGTGCTGAGACTTATTGGCGCAAACTCTTCATCACAGCAGCAGTTGTCCTGAGCCTCATTCTGCTTCTGTTCATGGCTGCTGCTGGATGTTTTCTGAAAAGAATCAGGCAACGTGTTCTGAAGGCATCATCACAAGACAGAAAGAAAGAAGACGAGTGCAACACAGATGGAATTCCTCTGAACCCAAGAGAGGCTGAAGAAGGTCTGTCCTCTTCAGGATCAGACACAAGTGAGAAAACCTGCTGGAGGACCAGAGAGAGCCTCTGATTTCTACCCCTGATCTTTCTGTTCGTTTCAATTTCAATTCAGCTTCATTCATATTTATTTATATTGTGTCAAACACACAGTCAATCTGGACACTTATACAGAGAGATCATGAGTTAGTGGTGCAACTCCTCCACTCATCTCTCTGTGACTAGAGTGTGTGTGTGTGTGTGTGTGTGTGTGTGTGTGTGTGTGTGTGTGTGTGTGTGTGTGTGTGTGTGCGCACACACACACACACACACACACCATGCGTGAACTACATTTCTATTTTCATGAACTTTTGGGTATTTTTTTCAACATGTGACAAAAACTTTCTAAGTAATGTTTGTATTTCTCCTGATGAATAAGATGGGGAATCACACTGTGAAATAATAATAGTAACAGTAATAATAGTAATCGTGAAATACAAGCAAAATACACAAAACTATTGAATTTATTCGTAAAGAATAACATGGCCTGGTATTGTTTAGAAACTGTTGTGTAATGGGGAAAATGTTACCATTTAAGAGGAGAGTTACAGTTTAAAACTCATGAAGTCCACACCACTCTGAAAGGTTTTAGTGTCACAAATTGCGGTGAAATAATATGGAAGAAATTCTTTGTGGAGACCAGACATTTGTCAAATGAGTCTCAATTCAAAAAGAGATACAAAGAGCTGATTCTGGCGAGGTCCACGGTTTGGTGATGATATGATGAGGGCTGTTAAATTCATGGTTCTATTTGAGTGACGGTGTGTTTTAAGTGTTGACACTAAAGCATATCTGTAGGATTACAGTCAGGTCGGCATCAAGCCAAGTCAGCCCCGGCCAACTCGGCACCGCCCCCAGGATACAGTCAAGATGGCATCAAGCCAAGTCAGCCTCGCCGGGGGGCAGGGTGGGGGGGCCTCAAGTGACCAGGCGGCGTTTGATCAAACGCCGCCTGGTCACTTGATCTGGTCACATGACCAGACAGCCACTCACGCTGCGCGCTCGTAGCTAAGCTACTCGGTTCAAACAGATCGTCAAAAAACTGCAAATGGTCGCACCGCAGCCGGCATCGTGATTAAAAAAAAAGAGGCTTTTGGCCGAGTTGGTAAGCAGGTTACAGTCAGGTCGGCACCGACCAACTCGGCCACTTGAGAGCCCCCATAACATAAACAAAATACCAAATAAATGCATGCTTTCTGTTACTATACACTTTTTTTAATGTAGTTTTAATTTATTTAACTTCTCTTATTGTAAGATCACATACATTTAGGAATTTTATGTAACAATGGTGCCTGATCTTTACATTTGGATCTGGAAATGAACAACAAATATGTTTGTTTAAAGGGATTCAGCCACTCAGACCCCATCACCCGCTGATCAACCAGGGAGCCACATGTTATCTGAGCAGCATCCTGCAGGTTCTCTTCATGACCCCTGAGTTCCACCACAGGTATGAAGAGCTGTCTTCTCTGTGCTGCCTTTTTCTCTATACACTTTTTAAGAAGTTGAAAATATATATTCAATGTCATGTAGATATGCTGCTGAGTTTACTGATGATAGAGTGAATCAACACTGCCCCCTTGTGTACAGTTACTGCACACATTGACGGCAATTAATAAAACCTTGTGGTGCAAAATACAATCAAATGGAAAGAAAAAAAAAACCCAATGCCCTCTGTCTGACAGCCCAGAATTAAAATGTTAAATAACACAGTATTGCTGGGGTTGATGATATCAGTTCTAACAGTTAAATTGTGTTCCTCAACATCAGCTTTGGGTCCCAACTGAGAATCTGAAATTGGAGTGATGTGGTGAATAAAAACTTTCTCCCCTGTAAAGGTTGAATCCATCAAACACCTTAGATCAGCAGCTGGAAGCCACCTTCAAGAGCCTGAAAGAAAGATCATGTGGAACAGAAAACATCACAGACAGTCTGGACATAAAGAACGGTACGTCGACCACTTAGCAGCAAAAAGAAACAACAAAGAGAAACATCAGTAGGACTCATCCTGTGCTTTATTTTCATGTGCAGTCTATCAACAGCGAGACGCTGCTGAATGTCTGGAGAGGATTTTGAATAAAGTCAGTCCTGAGGCCTCGCAGGTGAGCAGCTCTGAACTGCAGCGGCTGCATCCAGGAGGGTCAGTGTGACGGCTGCTTTCAGTCCACTGCTGTGTGTGCAGGTTTTCAAAGGCCAGCTGAAAGACACTACAAGATGCTCCAAAGGTCACGTGATCATGGAAGAGACCAGTCCTTTCTTCACCCTGCCACTGTCGCTCCAAGGCGGACATGAAGCACCCTGCAGCCTGGTGAGAAGCAGCCAGCGGTGCTGGTTAGATGGTTGGTTGATTACTATCCAGCAGTTCCTGTCTGGTTTTACTCTTGTTACCAGAGGGAGGCGACGTCTCAGTCCCCAGAAAAACAATACACAAACGCAATGTTTGTTTATTCATTCATTTAATAAGTATTTAACTATTAGTATTTGATTATGTGTGTGTTTTGCAGAAGACCAGTTTCAGTGAGTTTTTCCTCAGGACAGAACACACTGGAGACGACATGGTGTACTGCACAGAATGCAGCCAGAAGACAGAGGGGAGCAGTGTGAGTTCTCCTGCATCAGCTGTACAGGACTGATAGAACTTCCTGAAATGTAGTTTGTACCACTGAGTTCATGTAATGAATCCTCTCTCTGTTTGCTGGACTTGTCTTTGCTCGGTAGGGATACGAGATGGTGGACTCTCCTCAAATCATGACTCTTCTCCTCAAGAGGTTTTACTTTGACTTCAACACCAAGTCAGACATGAAGTCAAACTGCTGTGTGGAAGTGCCGTTTAAAATCCAAGCCATGGCAAGCAGAGGACTCCTGAAACACATTCTTTCCATTTAAAAAAAGAAGGTATTTTCATTGGTCTTCCTCTGTGTCATGTCAGGATCAGAGCTACACCCTGTACGGGATGGTGAATCACATGGGCAGTCTCGGAGGTGGACACTACACTGCCACCGTCTGGAGCAGGGAGGACAACACCTGGTACCACTGTGATGACGGTCAGGTGACTGAGGTGCACAGAGATCCATTTCAAACCATTCTGTCCCAGTTATGAAACAAAAACATTATTTTGTTGATTATATGTATCTTTCTTTTGTTGCTGCTTGCAGGTGGAGCAACAGGAGTTTGGAAGCAATGAGACGTACAGGTATGTTCCCACAAAGTCTTTGGTTGTTTCTATAACCAACATTTAAAATAGTTTCTAAATGGTGGAGCGTGACGTGTGTCATGTTTGAGTGCTGCTCAGCTATATTTGACTGAAGATAAAGTAGAGTTTGGATTAAACTACAAAAGTCTAAAGGTGCATAATGCAACATTTAATCCATCTGTCTATGCTGAGCAGGTCCCGTTCTGCATATCTGCTCATGTACAGAGGTGAGTTGACAGAAACATGAAGGAAATCATTCCAGACAGAAGTGATGGAGAGAGTCTGAATGTGTTTCTCATCTCTTTGAAGCTTCAGAGGCGGATCGAGGAGTTCATCAAAGAGGAGGACAAACCCAAACCCCACAAACAAAGATTTAGGAGGAGACCCGTCTTCATCGGTCTTATTGTGCTTGGCTGTATTTTACTTGTGGTGCTTATTGTCCTATTTCTACTGATCAGAGTCATGTGAAAGAGAACTGTTCAGAAACATGATGATTTCAGTTTTTAAAGCAGAATCTGTGGAGCCAAGAGATTTCATACAATTACAGGATTCACTTTAATGTTGATGAGTTCATCACTGACAGCTCTGCTCTATTAGATTTGAAATACATTTTAGATATGGCGAAGCAGTTTTTAGTAACAATGCATTTGAAATAAAATGCCTCCTTCTCAGTAAAAATAATAATGCAAAAGATAATGCCTTCTTTATCACCCATCAAGTCCCACCCCACATGTCCGCGTTCACTTTTTAACTTTTAAATCACGTTTATTCAACATTTTCAACTGAAAACACAAAACTATTTTTGTGTTTTTTTACTGCGGTCAAGCCCGCCCTCATTTCAGAAAGCACGGTCAACCTAGCACTCAATTGACTCTGTGGTGCGCGCATACTCTGTGCATTACGGGAACAGCGTTTTCACAGTGACTTCACAATAAAAGTTGGGTTAAGTTGAATGAGATCTTCCTCATTCAACAGGAGGCAGTTTGCAGGCACAGGTCCAGGTTTGCCAAGAACATATAAGGTGAGTATTGGGGATACAGTGGTCTCTCGTTTATTGCAGGGGTTAGGTTCCAAAATAGCCCGTACTAAATGAAATGTGCAAAGTAGGATTTCACCCATTTTTATCATTACCTCCGCCAGGCCTGGAGGTTATGTAATCACGTGGGTTTTTTGGTTTGTTGGTTGGTTGGTCTGTTAGCAACATTAGGGAAAAAGTAATGGACGGATTGTAATGAAACTTTGTGGAAAGGTGGGTCTTGGACTAACTTAGAATCCATTAAATTTTGGTGATGATCCAGATCACTGTCTGGATCCTAGGTGCTGTAGTGTGTATTACTTTCTTCTGTTGATTTGATAAACATAAACATACTCAAAAGTGTGTAGTTTATTCAAGAAAACATGATGTAAGATAGGATTTCAATTGATTACTATAAATGTTTCCATTCTTCACAGATATGTTTTTGGGTTATACCTGCAGTTCATACTTTACACCAGCAGGTGGTATAATTGTTTCTAGTATTGATTTATTTTATAAAAAACAAAAACAACATGCATTTCTTGGATGCACTGTATAACTATGTTGGCATGTTTTTGCCCGATCTCCACAATACTCTTTTTATAAAAAGAAAAACAGGAACTGTATAAGTTCAGCATCATTATGCAGTAAAATATTTTTTCTTGTCCATGCAGGGTCCAGTGAGTGGAAAAAGAAAAAACAACTGGATGGAGCAACTGTCCAGAGCTCTGCTGGACCATAAAGTGAGCCATGGGGTAAGCAGCATCAAGCCTATTTATGTAAACAACAATTTAGGTAACACATTTGATTAGCAAATATAAAGACTGACTTGCGTTGTCAAACTATTTTGTTGTAGGACATGAAAGCCTTTTGAATAAACTGACTTGGATTTTCCATTGTCCAATCAAGCACTTGTATGAGGGAGAGCATCAGCGGAAAGACTTCACACCCTTGAATCGTCCTACAGGAGATGGGTCCCTCCTTCATGAGTTAGGATTATTGAAAGTAACAATATTGCATCTGGTTCTACCAGAGTTTTTCCCATGCAGTTGAGGGAGGATCTGAGGATGGAAGACGCCAAGAGACAACAGTCCACATTATTTGTGACTCTTTGTTACACTGTCTAAGATGGTTTGTTCTGCACTTTTTAGACTGTGTTTGAATGTAATTACCTCACTCACTGCTACAATTAGAGAAGAAATTAAAAGAATGCTCCAAACCAATCTATTCACAACATATTGTCTACTTACGGAGGTATTAATGTTTTTGATATTTAAATGTTTTTTAATTAAATTTCTGTCTTTATCTTGTTTTGAAAAAAATGCAATAAACTGTTGATCTTATTTTTTTTCAGTCTTTCAATGTTTTGATAGTACTTTTATGTTTTTTGCACCAAAGTATTACTTTATAATAGAAAGTAAAGGTATTTCACATTACTTTTTAATTGACAGCTACAAGCTTGGAGTCCAAACCAAGACTATAACTGGGTTGAACCAAGACAAAAACTATTCTAAAGCTGAACTACTAAAATACAATTTAAAAAAATGAGGGCATAACAAAGTCTGGGCATAAAACTGGTCACTTTGGATATGCAACTGTATCATTGTTAAAGTAATTTTCCTTCAAATCCAAAATGTATGATTAAAATGTACATACTGCAATGAAATGCACTGATGCAAAAGGAAAAAGTATTTCTCAAGTAAATAATACACTTCAGCAAAGTATGAACAACAAATCTTTAATTATTCATAGAAGTCCAAGGGAGGAAGAAAGCCGGTGTATGGGCCATCTTCAGGGAAATGTTCTCTAATAACTGTCACAGCACAGGATGGCAGGACCACCCTAATGTGCTGCCCCAGGTAGCCCCAGCACCACCTGACGAAGTTCCTATAGGCGAGGTGCCTATAGGAACTGATACAGAAAGAAATGTTGTCAATAAGACAATACAAACTACAAGGACTCATGGATTCTCTTTCTGGACCTAACCTGTTGACCATCGTCTCCTGGGTTTCTCCAAAAATCTGCCTTTCATAGGCATAGGCAGCCTGGAGAACATAGGGGTTGAGGGAGACTGGCTCAAACCCGGGGTGCTGGGTGATGCAGGTGGACACCCCTACCTGCTGACATCTGTGCCAAACCTACAAGGTACATTTGAGGTCATGAAGGCACAAATATCTATTTTGTTTGTGATAGTAATGTATTTGTATGTTCATTAAAACATTATAAATAACAGTTGGGTTATATTATTTTATTTTGTACCTTTGGGGTCTCCCTGCAGCAGATGTTTTCAGCTGGGGACAGTGAGCTGCAGTGTCCACAGGCACACCTGCGAGTTCCAATGAAATAAATCTCTCCATTCAGAAAACACCGCACTACACTATGTTGTCTCTAGACACATGCACCTCTTCTCAAAGTGTTGGTAGTTTGTACAGTAATCTACATAGCGTATTAGCGATGATGCTAATTTACCACTCAGACACTGCCCCCATTCGGCCCTGCAGAGCGTCGTCCGCCTCGGCTGCAGTAGCACCGGCTTCGGTCGGTGCTTGAGCCATGGGCTCAAATTGATACGGCTCTGGGCCCTGCACTGCCGAGTTATCCCCTGCATCACGGGAAGGTGGAGGAGAAAAGTCCTCCACCTCGAACGAGCTGTTGCTAGCACTAGCACTGCGGTCGCTGTCACTTTCCATTTAAAAAAAAAACGGATATGTCAATCATGTCTGCCAGTCTGCTCTGTCACAACAACTCAGCCCCCCTTCCCCTTCCAATCCGCCGAGCCCGCCCCTTTTCAAATCCTGAGGGGGGCGGAGTAAATCTCTGTCAAGGGGGTTAGTTGCTCTTTAAGTTTTCACGACCTGGAGTGACAGGCACAGTGTAACTGATATTCTCCTGCGAGAATACAAAGTTTCAAAATAAACACGAACACACACCAAACACGAACAGAAGCCCAAAAAAAAAAAAAAAAAAAAAAAAAAACAAAACCCTGTTGGCAAAAACCCAGTCCACTTCTCACTGAAAGGAGGCCCCCCCAGGCTGCAATTCACCAAGTGTCATCCAGATCTGATGTGTATTTTCAAAGTAAGAGCCCTCTGAAAAAGCGCATTTTTGACTCATCCAGCCAAATTCAAAGTTGCATTGCTCCAAAACGCCCTGTTGCCGAGCAACCATTCCACTTCTGACTGATAGTAGGCCCCCCCAGGGTCCCATTCACCAAGTGTCATCCAGATCTGATGTGTATTTTCAAAGTAAGAGCCCTCTGAAAAAGCGCATTTTTGACTCATCCAGCCAAATTCAAAGTTGCATTGCTCCAAAACTCCCTGTTGCCGAGCAACCATTCCACTTCTGACTGATAGTAGGCCCCCCCAGGGTCCCATTGACCAAGTGTCATCCAGATCTGATGTGTATTTTCAAAGTAAGAGCCCTCTGAAAAAGCGCATTTTTGACTCATCCAGCCAAATTCAAAGTTACATTGCTCCAAAACGCCCTGTTGCCGAGCAACCATTCCACTTCTGACTGATAGTAGCCCCCCCCCCCAGGGTCCCATTGACCAAGTGTCATCCAGATCTGATGTGTATTTTCAAAGTAAGAGCCCTCTGAAAAAGCGCATTTTTGACTCATCCAGCCAAATTCAAAGTTGCATTGCTCCAAAACGCAATGTTGCCGAGCAACCATTCCACTTCTGACTGATAGTAGGCCCCCCCAGGGTCCCATTCACCAAGTGTCATCCAGATCTGATGTGTATTTTCAAAGTAAGAGCCCTCTGAAAAAGCGCATTTTTGACTCATCCAGCCAAATTCAAAGTTGCATTGCTCCAAAACTCCCTGTTGCCGAGCAACCATTCCACTTCTGACTGATAGTAGGCCCCCCCAGGGTCCCATTGACCAAGTGTCATCCAGATCTGATGTGTATTTTCAAAGTAAGAGCCCTCTGAAAAAGCGCATTTTTGACTCATCCAGCCAAATTCAAAGTTACATTGCTCCGAAACGCCCTGTTGCCGAGCAACCATTCCACTTCTGACTGATAGTACGCCCCCCCAGAGTCCCATTCACCGAGTGTCATCCAGATCTGATGTGTATTTTCAAAGTAAGAGCCCTCTGAAAAAGCGTATTTTTGACTCATCCAGCCAAATTCAAAGTTGCATTGCTCCAAAACGCCCTGTTGCCGAGCAACAGTTCCACTTCTCACTGATAGTAGCCCCAAACAGGGTCCCATTGACCAAGTGTCATCCAGATCTGATGTGTATTTTCAAAGTAAGAGCCCTCTGAAAAAGCGCATTTTTGACTCATCCAGCCAAATTCAAAGTTGCATTGCTCCAAAACGCCCTGTTGCCGAGCAACCACTCCACTTCTGACTGATAGTAGGCCCCCCCAGGGTCCCATTCACCAAGTTTCATCCAGATCTGATGTGTATTTTCAAAGTAAGAGCCCTCTGAAAAAGCGCATTTTTGACTCATCCAGCCAAATTCAAAGTTGCATTGCTCCGAAACGCCCTGTTGCCGAGCAACCATTCCACTTCTCACTGATAGTACGCCCCCCCAGAGTCCCATTCACCGAGTGTCATCCAGATCTGATTTGTAGTTTCAAAATAAGAGCCCTCTGAAAACTCACATTTATGACTCGTCCAACCAAATTCAAAGTTGCATTGCTCCAAAACGCCCTGTTGCCGAGCAACCATTCCACGTCTGACTGATAGTAGGCCCCCCCAGGGTCCCATTCACCAAGTGTCATCCAGATCTGATGTGTATTTTCAAAGTAAGAGCCCTCTGAAAAAGCGCATTTTTGACTCATCCAGCCAAATTCAAAGTTGCATTGCTCCAAAACTCCCTGTTGCCGAGCAACCATTCCACTTCTGACTGATAGTAGGCCCCCCCAGGGTCCCATTGACCAAGTGTCATTCAGATCTGATGTGTATTTTCAAAGTAAGAGCCCTCTGAAAAAGCGTATTTTTGACTCATCCAGCCAAATTCAAAGTTGCATTGCTCCAAAACGCCCTGTTGCCGAGCAACAGTTCCACTTCTCACTGATAGTAGCCCCAAACAGGGTCCCATTGACCAAGTGTCATCCAGATCTGATGTGTATTTTCAAAGTAAGAGCCCTCTGAAAAAGCGCATTTTTGACTCATCCAGCCAAATTCAAAGTTGCATTGCTCCAAAACGCCCTGTTGCCGAGCAACCACTCCACTTCTGACTGATAGTAGGCCCCCCCAGGGTCCCATTCACCAAGTTTCATCCAGATCTGATGTGTATTTTCAAAGTAAGAGCCCTCTGAAAAAGCGCATTTTTGACTCATCCAGCCAAATTCAAAGTTGCATTGCTCCGAAACGCCCTGTTGCCGAGCAACCATTCCACTTCTCACTGATAGTACGCCCCCCCAGAGTCCCATTCACCGAGTGTCATCCAGATCTGATTTGTAGTTTCAAAATAAGAGCCCTCTGAAAACTCACATTTATGACTCGTCCAACCAAATTCAAAGTTGCATTGCTCCAAAACGCCCTGTTGCCGAGCAACCATTCCACGTCTGACTGATAGTAGGCCCCCCCAGGGTCCCATTCACCAAGTGTCATCCAGATCTGATGTGTATTTTCAAAGTAAGAGCCCTCTGAAAAAGCGCATTTTTGACTCATCCAGCCAAATTCAAAGTTGCATTGCTCCAAAACTCCCTGTTGCCGAGCAACCATTCCACTTCTGACTGATAGTAGGCCCCCCCAGGGTCCCATTGACCAAGTGTCATTCAGATCTGATGTGTATTTTCAAAGTAAGAGCCCTCTGAAAAAGCGCATTTTTGACTCATCCAGCCAAATTCAAAGTTGCATTGCTCCAAAACGCCCTGTTGCCGAGCAACCATTCCACTTCTGACTGATAGTAGGCCCCCCCAGGGTCCCATTCACCAAGTGTCATCCAGATCTGATGTGTATTTTCAAAGTAAGAGCCCTCTGAAAAAGCGCATTTTTGACTCATCCAGCCAAATTCAAAGTTGCATTGCTCCAAAACTCCCTGTTGCCGAGCAACCATTCCACTTCTGACTGATAGTAGGCCCCCCCAGGGTCCCATTGACCAAGTGTCATCCAGATCTGATGTGTATTTTCAAAGTAAGAGCCCTCTGAAAAAGCGCATTTTTGACTCATCCAGCCAAATTCAAAGTTACATTGCTCCGAAACGCCCTGTTGCCGAGCAACCATTCCACTTCTGACTGATAGTAGGCCCCCCCAGGGTCCCATTCACCAAGTGTCATCCAGATCTGATGTGTATTTTCAAAGTAAGAGCCCTCTGAAAAAGCGCATTTTTGACTCATCCAGCCAAATTCAAAGTTGCATTGCTCCAAAACTCCCTGTTGCCGAGCAACCATTCCACTTCTGACTGATAGTAGGCCCCCCCAGGGTCCCATTGACCAAGTGTCATCCAGATCTGATGTGTATTTTCAAAGTAAGAGCCCTCTGAAAAAGCGCATTTTTGACTCATCCAGCCAAATTCAAAGTTACATTGCTCCGAAACGCCCTGTTGCCGAGCAACCATTCCACTTCTGACTGATAGTAGGCCCCCCCAGGGTCCCATTCACCAAGTGTCATCCAGATCTGATGTGTATTTTCAAAGTAAGAGCCCTCTGAAAAAGCGCATTTTTGACTCATCCAGCCAAATTCAAAGTTGCATTGCTCCAAAACTCCCTGTTGCCGAGCAACCATTCCACTTCTGACTGATAGTAGGCCCCCCCAGGGTCCCATTGACCAAGTGTCATCCAGATCTGATGTGTATTTTCAAAGTAAGAGCCCTCTGAAAAAGCGCATTTTTGACTCATCCAGCCAAATTCAAAGTTACATTGCTCCGAAACGCCCTGTTGCCGAGCAACCATTCCACTTCTGACTGATAGTACGCCCCCCCAGAGTCCCATTCACCGAGTGTCATCCAGATCTGATGTGTATTTTCAAAGTAAGAGCCCTCTGAAAAAGCGTATTTTTAACTCATCCAGCCAAATTCAAAGTTGCATTGCTCCAAAACGCCCTGTTGCCGAGCAACCATTCCACTTCTCACTGATAGTAGGCTCCCCCAGGGTCCCAGTCACCAAGTGTCATCCAGATCTGATGTGTAGTTTCAAAATAAGAGCCCTCTATGTGCTCGGTGAGTTCCACCGTCTTCTGCAGGAGCTGCGCCCGAACCACGGCCGGTTCCAGCGCTTCTTCAGGCTGACGCCCGGTTTCCACTACCCCTTTTTCACTACACTGGCTCACGGCCCAAATCGGGGCCAGGGCCAAAGCAGTGGTAGCCCCGGGCCTCCTGAACACGGGCTTTGCTTTTCGAATGTCTCGGGAGCCACGGAGGAGGAGGTGAAGCTACGTCACAGCGTCACTGCAGAACGTCAGTACGCAGTGTTGCCATGTGTACGATAATTATCGTATTTGTACGATAATTTTGCCCTCTGTACGATGTACGATCAATAATCCCAAAAAAGGCCAAATATACGATAATTTGACCATTCCGTGAAAGTGTGGTTGTCATTGTGTCGCAGGAGGAGGCCCTCTCCTGGCTTGTAATAATTAACCAATCCCGCCAGGGGGAGCTGTGTATAGAAGAGGGCCATTCTCACGGGTGCAGCCTCTGCCGCTGATTTTGGAGTAGACCCCGCCCCTGGGCTTCCTCACTTCCTGGTGTGAGCTGTGTGAACGTGCGAGCTGTGTTTGCCTGCTGGGCTTTGTCTGGGATCATTTCCCCCTGAATCTGGGTGTCAACTTGCTGCTAGAGGAGTGAGTATAGCTGTCCTCCTGGAGGCGCACCCCACTGTCATGATCAGCTGGCAGTAATCAGCAGTTTGTGTTTAGGTGGCTGTTGTGAAGCCACAGACTCCCCACCTCTCCTACCGGGTGATCAATTTGGATGCTTTTGGCCAGGTATGCAGTTCAGAAACCCTCCTAGGTGTATGTATGGAGGTATGTGCAGATGTATGACTGCCTTTTTTTTATTACATATTAGGAGCGGCCAGTTAAGCTGCAGTGGAACCTACCAGCTGTTTTGCCCTCCGGAGTTGCTGCCACGACCAGTGTGAGCACACATAATTACGCCTGGTTTGCCTCTGCTCCGTGGAGTCGGTCTGCAGTTTGCTGCACTCCAAGCAACTGGCAGACCACCTGAACCGGGCTTGTACGCTGGTGGAACGCCAGGCGGAGGACAGCAGCGATCTGTTTGCTTTAGCATCTTTTCTCTTTGATTTGATTACTTTTGTTTAAGACAGGTGTTGGTTTATTTTGTTGTTCTTTTGGTTATTGTTTCCTTATTTATTTTTGTGTTCATTCTTTGTTATTCTTCATTTACCTTTGTTTTTGTTTAGGGTGTGGCAGTTACAGGTTTGCATTTATTATTTTACTTGTGAGTTGTGGCTGCCCTCCCACTCATGTTTAGTTCTTAATTCTTTGTTTGAATGCATGAATGTGAGGGAAAACCCCTTTTTAACTCCCCTTGTCTTTTTCCCTCCCTTCCACAAGCTGAGCACGACGGTGGCGGCATCGGTGTCCCTGGGTGGTGGGTCTCCCTCCTGTGTGATGTGCTGCGCACCCCTTTTTGTTTGAGTGTGTTCACTTTTATTTTCAGCGAGTGAGAGTGTCCACGTGTGTCTGGGGTGATCCTTCCGAGGCCTTCATTCCCCCTACTACTAGTGTCCCTCCGGTAAGCCTCAGCTTCTGATAGGGCTCCCCCCTTCCCCTTCTTTTAAGAGGAATGAATGTGTGTTTTTTGAAATTCCATATTTAATAAAGATATTTTCTGTTGGCCAGAACCCACGTCTCCTGCTTCTTAGCCACGAACCTGAGTGTCCTCACTGTTAGTTATTTCCTTGGGTGCAACACCCAAGGTGGCGTTGTCTGGCTTCCGTTAATCTGATTCATCTCGCCACAATTGGTTGTAATCAGCCTGTCGCAGCTGTCAGATTTTTTTTGGTGAACCCTCAAGGCATCTCTTTCCATGTGACAAGTTTCAAGCCAATCGTGCTTTTCTAAATGTGAGCTGGCCTCAGAACAACGGTAATGATTGGCTGAATAGTCCGCTGCGCCCCATGAGTGAGGAAAGGGAAAAAAAATAGAAGAAACGGAGCCGCTCTGCTGGCGGCTGAAAAGCACAGCTTCTCTGGCTCTGCAGCAGTCTTCATCGGGCTCAAACAAGTTTGTTCATGAACATCGAACGATGTTTGTTTTTGCATTTGATAGCCTCCTGTACGTCCAGCTGCCTTGTTCTGTGTTTTTTTTTTCTGCACCAAAATTACTTGATCGCTCAACAGAGTGATTTGATCCCAACGCTTTGTACGGTTTGAAAATTGAGTAAAGGGACATTATGTGAAAATCAGCTTATTTTGCTTGCCAAAGACAGATTCATGCCTCTAGTATTGTATACAGAGGGATATTTTGCCCCAATTTTTTTTATATAACACAGCAGAGTCAGATTTACAACATTTGAACCCAACCAATACTTTATACCACTTGAAAAATGAGTAAAGACATTACAATATCAAAATCAGCTTATATTGCTTGACAAAAACTGATTCCGCCTACTGGAAATCACTTTCTGGCAAAAATCAAGTTTAGGCATGACGCAGGCACTTTTAAGTTTGCATAAGTGCAGTTTTTGTTTATTTTATGAACTGTTTTCATTGTGAGGACAGACACAATGTTGTTTCACTGTAAATAAAATTTCAATACTTGAAGCCAGATCTTTATTTCCTTGTCAGTTATCATGAAAACCATTTACCTTTTAAACCTGGTGCTATGTCTATTTCCTGACATTAGGTGGCCTCCAGGCCGCATGATTTGGCTCATTAGTTCCCACCCGTCATTGTTTATGGGGGACACCTTCGCCTAAGGCAACTGTGGGGCTGCTGATGAATCCATTCAGACGTTCTTTGATCCATTCCGCAAAGCCGTGAGTGCCTGTTAGACGCTTTTCAGCACTAGAGTGACTATAGCACATCAATAGACTTTTTTCAGTTTGATTATGACGGGTGTACGATAATTTTCCTCAAAATACGATAATTTTATATCTCTGGTACGATAATCCTACATTTCCCACCTGGCAACACTGTCAGTACAACAGTGGAGGACTCCCAGAAATTCTGGCTCTCTATTTTCATGGCGAGCTATCAAATCATCATCAAGCTGTTAGCGACGCCCACCTCGTCTCACCAGCGAAGGCGTTCGAGCAGGGCCGGCCTGGGCTTCGGAGGTGCCCTAGGCGAGCCCGAGACAAGTGGCCCTTGGGAGCGTGTTTTTCGAGCGGTTCCGACAGTTTTTGAGCGGGGGGGGGGGGGGGGGGGGGGGGTGTGCATGTAGACAGATCATGTAATCACATTACTGTGCAGGTGTAGGTGATTTTTACTTGCATGATGCGATGGTAACACAAATATGACACAAAATCTGCATCTGTTATTACAGCTGCTTTTATTCACGCCACACTGGAAAAACAACAAAGATAAATAACATTTATACAAATAGAAAGTAGTCCAGTCTGCTCATGCTGTTTTGCTCCTCCTGCCCTGCCCGCTACCGGTTGCTGCAGGTCCAATGCTGCACCGGCCCGCCGTCAGAACCGCGCTCCGTTTTGCTGAATAAAAGCGCAGAAACAAGAACAGCTTTTAATAAATATTCTCTACATTCATAAGAAAACGCATAAATGCTGTACTGTGCGGTCATGACTTGGGACTGTGAACAAATCTTACCGGGTCTGGTCTGGTCTGGGAGAACGGAGATCCAGACGTCCTGCAGCACGATGGCGGTCAGCCGCAGGGATGGTACCGGCGAACTGCTGAACGGTACCAGTCAGCTGCAGGACGGGATGGTGAGCTTAACGAGGCTGATGAGCTGCAGCGACGCTCCGGCGAACTGCGACCCAACAACTCTATAAAACAGAATCAACATAAATCATTGTGTTTCAGAGTTTGGATCATTTCTAGATTCATATTCTCAGCAGGCTCACAGCTCGGTGCTTTATGAATGAAACTCACCAGGATATGGAGTCATGCGGGAGCTGCTTCCCTCCCGTTGGACCCAAACCGGGTCTGCGCTTGCTCCGCCAAGTTTCTCCTAAACTTCTGCTGCAGACCACAGCACCAGGAAGGCCTCTCCTCCTCAGACCACAGCTTATTCTTAAAATCCATTTCTTGGCTAAATTAAACTAAATTAAATGTGTGACCATGCCACGGTGATTCGGAACCAATTGGCCTTTTTGACCAAAGTGGTTCCAGGGCCAAATCGGAGTGGTGAACAAATGAAATCGGGCATGCCAATTTCTGCATGGCCGGAGCCCTGCATGTCCTACATCAGCACGTTCGTGACGATCTCCACGCTGATAGGCTGTCCTGGCGCGAATTCGCTTGAAAAGTTCAATTATTTTCAACTTTCGATGGGTGGCAATCATCGAGCGGCAGGCGGCGGCAAGTGGCAGTGTAAGTATTCTACAGGTGCGCGTATTTTTTGCTGGAAACGCTAGCTGCTGGCCACTCGTCGCGTCATCGCTCGCCGTTCGTCACCTGCCGCTCAAGATTGAGCTACAATCGCATCATAACATTGACTTTGTATGTAATCTCATCACGCTAAAAATTTGCGTCGCATCCGATTGAAACACACCGTAACCAAACCGTTTCTCTCTCTGACTTTGGAAAATATATAAATGTTAGTATTTGAAGCTATATTGCGTAACTTCAGTCGCCCTCTAACGGAATTCTGCGTTCTTACAACAATAAAGCCGGCACTTACACATTACGTACGCCCAAGTGTCCCCCGGTGTCCACCCTCCCCCGCTTCCGGGAAAAAGACATGTGGATCATAGATCTGCGGAGTGTTATGGGAGCCGTACTGTTTTGTTTTTGGCCCGAATTGGCTCACTGTTTTTCTGTATTTCACTCGGCGACGGCGTTGTTTTGTGACAATAAAGCCCCTTTTGAGCAAGACTTCTGCCTCCCTTTGTGACAAGGGTAACTGGACAACAAGTTACCAACACGAGCCATTCTGGGTGCAGAGACTATTTCAGCGGTTCCGTACCACAAGTTAGGGTCCACAGAAGCTGAGGAGGTAACACTGGTATTTAGTGACTGGAATGTTGCTCACTGTGACTTCTTCCAGTGAGTTGTGCGACTCGCAAACTGTTAACAGTTAGCATGTCAGTGGGTTATCCCATCAAAGTTCTATTAATTTGTAGGATTATTGATATTGTTTTTTATGTATATCTCAGTTTACTTAGATTATTTATGGCATGTTTGAAATAAATAAATAAATAAAATAAATCCAAGTTAGCATTAAACTAAGGGTTTTTTTTTATTAATCGAAGTTGTGATGCACTGTGTTACGGTGTCAATTCGGTGAAACCATAATTTCAGCCTTAAAATTACTAATCTGCCACACAAGGAGACACATGTCTTCTTCTTAGAGCTTATTTCAAAGCTTCTCCTCTTTGTACATATATCTATGGCTTTGCAGCGCTGTGCATTTAGCTTTCAAAGCTGATTGGCTGTTAGTCCTGCTGGCTCAGAGTGTAACTAGTCAGATGGTGCTGTAGGTGGGGCAACGCTTGTGTTACATTAGTAAATGTAGGCAGACATATGCAGCTGCTTCGGAGCATATTGATCTGTTCTCGACCTTTGGATAAAAACAATGGCTATTCCGGCGCTGATATGCTTAATAATGTCAAATACTGGTGTTGATAATTGTTTCAGCCAACTACTAAAATAAATCAAAAAAAGTTTCTCACCTATTTGAAATAAATTCTCCATATCAACATGTCACGAAACAGTCCAAAATGTAAATGTAAGAAAATATTTTGAAAAAGCATCAGGCAAACAAAGACAATTTCTCAAGGACCTTTTTTTTTTTAATTGAAAATCAAACCTGTTGAAGTATTTCACAGCTATCTGCCCTGATCATGGCCTTGGCTCCAAGGTCGGAAAAAAATGTCCTCAGCAGCACTATTTTTTTCTTTCATTTTAAAAGGTATTATTAAGAATGTATAACTGAAAAAAAAATATTGACACATTTCTTATAAGACATCACCAAAAAATTACATGTAACATATTTCACAGAGGTTCCTGCACAAGGAATACAAATAGTTGTTGCTTTTCCACGACCGAAAATAATCAATTAAGGCCTAAAACAATGACGTATTTCACCATATTGCTGTTGTAATAGATGTCAAAAATCAAAAAAAAAATAAACAGGTAAGTAAATTTCACACAGCAACACAAATTTCAACGTGTTGGTTCTGCTTGGTACTCTGATTTTAACCAGTTCTCTGAGAGTCTGACAACATGACCTGAAGCCACACCATCACATGAACGACACAGGCAGCTGCACACTCTGCACACAGTGTGAGGAGGAACAGCAAAGTGGAGCCATACCCTTCCTGTTACACAAAAAGCTGCACAAATGAACAGAGTGACAAACATCGCGATCTTCTACACACCTGTAGTTGAAATGTGCAATTCCAAACTGAGACTTAATGAAATTTTAATCTCACACATCGCAATGTTCTAGTATTTGTGCTGAAGTGTATTTAAGATCGCCACTGGTAGTGTCATAAACCCATTACATATTGTACTTGGACATGAAGATTTCAAAATAAAAGTGCTCTTTTCTAAATATCTGTGAGGATGAACAAGGGATTAGTAACTGGTAGGGTTGGGACGAGACACAAATTTCACGGGACGAGATGTCTCGCGAGATTGAGTCCACGAGATCGAGACGACACGAGAACGGGGCGGCGGCGGCGGCGGCGGGGGGGTGGGGGGTGGGGGGTGGGCAGCGCAGTACTCACATGCAGCGTCGGAACATGGCGTGTCGGGTCGGAGTGCCCCTTGTACGGCCACGTTGCCCTCCGCTCTACACAGCGCCCGAGGCGGCCGCCTAGTTCCCCTATTCCCATTCAAACCGCGGCGCACAAACGACGCCATGACTGCATTTGCACTTCATGCCACTAGGTGCGCTGTTTGCATGTTCAACCTTATTTTACACAGACACCACAGAGGAAGAAGGGCTGCAGGCTGCAGGCTCTCTCTGCATGCTGTTAGAAAAAGAGTGTGAGCCGGTAAGACGTGGTAAAATGTGCATTGATGCGATGCACCGTTTTTTCAATAAAAGAGAAGAACTGAACGATCGTTTCCGCACATTTTCTTTACGTCGTATCAATTAAACTGTATCACAAGTAGTTTGTGGACTCAAAAGACCAAGATTCCTTGCAGATAGAACATGCGCAGAACAGTATTTCATGTCCTTTTCGACCGGATTTTTAAATATGAATATGAGCATATTCAGGGGTTTGCACGTGTTTATATGGCTGTGCGCCTTGTAATGTATCGTTCCGTCAATATTCCAGTTAATAAAGAGTTTTTGCCTTGATATAAACGTACTTAATCTCGCGGCATTCGATCTCGCGGGATCTCGCGGCATTGCGATCTCGTCCCATCCCTAGTAACTGGCCATTTTTAAAGGTTACAGAATGTACAATATTAGCTTGCAAGCAACAGTTATGCTGAATCAGTGCATCCGCCGAGTAGTTCAGCAGTACAATTGCCTAACCACTAACTTTGGCAACGTTATTCAGCGGCACAACAGACAATTCCACTTTTGAGCCCTGGCTCTCTGCAACTGCCGTGCAGTCAAGCCCAGGCACTGTTCATGGAACCACCTGTCACAGGTGTCACACTGAATCTGTATTATAAGAGAGGAAGAAACATGTTAAAGAATGTTGAACATTTTTTATTTACACAAAATCGGTCTCATAGTTTACAAACTACAGCATAACTGAGACATACCAAAAAAAAAAAAAAATTCACAAACCTCCATTTTGACAAAATCCATTACCAATTGACAAAAACAGTGAATAGTACCAGAGTACATTACATACATACTTCTGAAAACAAAAAACACTTACCCAATTTGTAATTGCGGGTCCAGCGCCTGGAGTCTTTGCCATGGAGCACAGGGCACAGTTGTTGGCCATGTCGAATACTGCAATAAAGAATAGCATAATGTGTAGGGCATTATCTGAAAGCAGAACCAAGTAACATTTTTACCGTAATAAATGTTTTTCTGAATCCCTGTTGGTGTAAACATAGACATAGCATGGTGATTGGCTGGTCCCTCGACTCCCCCCGGGGTCTGTGTCATTCAAGCATTCAAGCAGCACTTGTGCCTTTCAGAGGATCTGACCCAACAACATCTCATGAGAACAAACCTGCTTTACGGCACTCATATGGAAGTACAAGTATAAAAGTGCGTAAAACAAACATGAAAGCCTCACTAGCGTTAGTAACGCCACCATTAGGTACTCACGGATGGCAAAACCAAAAACACAGAATCAACCTTTGTCTGGCAGCTGCGGTTCAGTGGAAAGACGTCTCACAATCGTGATGTTATTAGTTAGATTCCTGTCTCCCCCTGTCTGCATGTCAAAGTGTCCTTGGGCAAGATACTGAACCCTAAATTGACCCCAGTAGATGGACTGAGCATCTTGCATGGCAGCTGCCTACACTGTTGTGTGAATGGGTGAATGTGATAATGCAGTATAAAGCACTTTGGGGTCTCTTAATACAGAGGAAAAGCGTAATGTAAGTGTAGTCCATTTACCGTTGTCACTAAAACGAGTTCTGACATTTATCTGCTGTGATGCCAATCATGAGAAAAAAAAACATTAAACATAAAGACAAACACATTTAACGACTACCCTAGAATTCAGTCCGCACATGATAATTGGACTTTATGGTCTGTAGGCACAAGTGAGATTTGTGCACTAATTAAAAATAATAATTCAGTGAGTCACATTAATATATTTCTCTGTGAATAAACTATCATGAATTTATAGAGAAAAGCAATACATTTTTTTGTTAATGACACTGTATTCCGTAAGACAATAACTATGTGTAAGTCGAATTAAGTTTGTTTCATTCTGATAATTACATCTATGTGTTGTCTTTGTATGTTTTATTTATTGCAGATACCATTTCTCCAGGGCTCAATGATGCATTTTTTTTTTGTTCAATTAATACTTTTCTTTCCCAATCATGCTTTAAGGGTTGGCAACTGGCGGTCCGCGGGCCAAATCGGGCACGCTGAACCGTCCAATCCGGCCCGCAACTGGATCTGTACACGCACGCATGCACACTGTCTGCCCCCCACCCCCAAAGTTTAAATTTATATAAAATTATGTTTTATCATCCTAAAATAGAGAGCCACCCCAAATAAATTCAACATTCTATTTTAGGGTGTCAAACCTGTCTGCTTTATGTGCTGCTGACGGATCGCATGAGATTGTATTGCTGTTCTTTATCAGGATTTATGAAGTCCTATTTATATGTTTTTTACGGAACAATTTTATCATGACAGGTTACAATTCCTTTTTCATTATGTTCACCTTTAACTGATTTAAAACCAAAAGTCTTGGTCAACCTTCAAGGGCCATGTACTCACAAAAGTTTGAATCAGTAATGGGCACTTTGTCTTCAGGGCTATACAAGGAAAAAAACTAAAGACATTGCTCAAAACTCATTATTATGTTAAACATGTTAAGTACTCTGTAATTGATAAGTAAACTTTATTTCCTTTAGGACTACTCACATATGAATACATCCTGCTTTAAAGTTTGGATTCATCATTCCAAGTAAAATGTGTGCGATGACATTTTTTTGTAAATGTGGTTGTTATTTAGATATACATTTTAAAAGTTATTTTTCAGATCATTTGTTAGTATCACTTTTTTGAACTGTTACACTGTACTATGCTTCAACAGCATTAGCATGCCTCCTCACCAGACAAACTTTTTTTTTGGTACAAACCTGATCCATTTAGCATTTGGAGAGCCATTTCTTTTCTTTCTTTTGCCATGTCCTTTGCTGATGTCCCAAATCTCATCACGGGAAGAGCTGGAAATGACTTCATCACTTCCTTTGCCATCTAAACATACAGTAAATACTTAAAATATTACATGTGCCATAGTTGAGCAGTTTCATTAACTTACAACTTCAATTTATAATATTTTAAGAGATAATCTTTCTCTGAAGTACATGTACTCAATTTAAATAAAACATTGTGGAATAGCTTCACGTTAGGATATAATAAGTAATAATAATGAATTCTAATTTAAAAAAATCCCCAATAATGACAATAATAATAACAATAATACCATGGTCACTATGACACCACAGCTTGTGTGGTCCTTCTGGAGTGGATGTTTCAGGACTCCTCCCTTCCATTTAATGTCTACCCAGTCTGTCTTGCCGTGGCGCGTCCTCCTCATTTTCAGGTAATCACTGTAAGTGGCATTAAGCAAGATTTATATGTTAAAGTACAAATAAACAAATACCTACATTTGCTGCACTAGAAGACAAACCATAACACCAGCCAGCGATCGCTTGTATTCCTCTATAGAGCTCTTTTTACAACTCGCTGTTGTGCAATTTGGTTCCATCTCGCCTCTCCAATGGTTTTTCTGTCGGGGCTTTTTTATTATAAAAGTGTTTTGACCACCGTGGCGTTCTTCTGCTGGTTTTTTGACTACGCTGCTTCCCATTTACTGGCACGTCACACGTCACTATGTATGAGGGAACGCATGCAGAACAAACACTCCCCCTGTTCAATCCGCACCGCTGTCAGGCTCGTTTATAAGGGACATGGAGCGGATTGTCAATTGGTGTAGACCACCTGGTACAATCGGCTCCACAACACAATCCGCTCAGAGTGAAGCAGATCCACTCGGTTTTTTACATGACACATTTTACAATCAGCTTCACCTATAATCAGCTTATACGTGGTTCATATGAACGTGCCCAATGAGATTGCGCTTTGTAAACTAACACATATATTTCCCTATTAACCATATCATCATGGTCTTCTGCGGCACCATGAAGTTCTGTGATAGGCCAAGAATTGATGGATGTTTATTTTGGGTTATTAGGCCTTTTACTTTGCTCAGTCGATAGGATATGCGTTACTATCGAGCCCTGTGTTAACTCTAATCTTGCATAGCATAGCTATGAACATTGCAGTTCTTTGATGAATACCTGATCTTTTGTGCTGCATGGTTGGAGTCCGCCTCTTCCTTTGAATTCAGTGCAGGGTCCACGAAGTACACCGTACCGTTAACAGCATTAACGTACTAGTAATGAAAAAAAAAAAGACAATTGCTTATTCGATGTCATACCAAATTAAAGAATTATCTGATTACACATAACTTAAAAACTTACTAACCAGCAACTTCCAATGAACGTTTGCAATGTTGACAAAAGACACAATGGCCTTGTAGTTGTCAAACTTCACCTGTTCAAAAAAAAAAAAAAGCTGTACATATATATGTATATATATATATATATGTATTTATGTATGTATGTATATATATATATGTATATATGTGTGTGTGTGTGTGTGTGTGTGTGTGTGTGTGTGTGTGTGTATATATATATATATATATATATATATATATATATATATATATATATATATATATGTATAAGCACAGCAAAAGAAGCACAATCCAAACATTGTTATTACCTTTGAAAGAGTATGCCGGGCAACTTGAGCTCTGTCCCCAAACATGATGACACCAGCTGTGTAGTTATTGAGGATGTAGATTGTTTTCCCCATTTTTAGCTGTGTCACGTACAGCTGGAGCAGGCCTTCCATTACCTTGATAAGATAATTGGCATAATATAAAGAGACAAGTTACATTAATCTGTGCAATTGTAATGTAATGAAGTTTAATAGTGACCTTCATTGGTGCATCTATAACATCAAATATATTTGTTATCGCTATAACATCAACATGATATGTGCATTCTGTTTCTATTTTGAAATATATTAGTGTGTTGTTAAGTGATGTCATGCTTAATAAGGTTTCACTGGGAAGCGCACTGTCACAAACAACAAACAAATTATATGCAATTACAACAACTTAACCATAGTGTGCTGATGACACAAAATGTCACTTGCTATCACGTATTGGGTGTCATGGCCTTTTTTTAAAATGGGCAAGCATCCAGATTTTTGTATGGGGGAGGGTGGTATGGAGTCACATTAATGGTCCATGCAAAACAGTTTAATTCACAACTGTTCTTTGCGCAACCTTGTCGGTTCAGGACCTCATAGGAGATGGTGTAGTGAATGTCACAATATATCTGGTGCAAGGTGAGCATGTGCCCCTTCCCTGGCTGTGCCCTTGGTTCTTGCCCACATAAGCCAATGCCTAAGAATACCCCCAGTTAAAAAAACATTACATATTATCGTTTTATGTAATTAGTAATTGGAATAACAAACTGAGATAATCAACATTTAGTACTGAATCCACGTTTTTGAAATTGTTCTAAATATATTATACCTCGCCTTGTAGCCAGCGATGTGGCTTAAGCGTCAAGAGCTCACTGTGGTGTATAACAAAATTGTTTCCCTTTATCTGGGACGGAATGACCGAAACCACCACCTCACTGGACTCCTTTTCCCACAACGAGTTGAGCTGTAGGCAATACGAAAGAATGAAAAAAATTTACAAAATAATTTTGTATCACTTATATTACAAATTTCTGTTCATAGATTTATGTTACATTTGACATTTACTTGTGATGCTTTTAATATAACTTGAAATTGTGCATAACATTATGAGGATACCTGATGTTCTGTGATGTCACTTGTTGCAGCAAAGTCTGAGTAATCCACCGCTTGACTCTGTGGGCATAACAATATGAATGACAATGAAAATGGTAAATGGACTACACTTATATAGCGCTTTTCACCCTGCACTGACAGAGCCCAAAGCACTTTACACTGCAATATCACATTCACCCATTCACACTCACATTCACACACCAGTGGAGGCAGCTGCCATGCAAGACGCTCAGTCCACCCACTGGGCGCAATGTAGGGTTCAGTGCTTTGCCCAAGGACACTTCGACATGCAGACGGGGGGAGACAGAAATCAAACTAACAAACTTCGGATTGAGAGACGACTGCTCTCCCCACTGAACCACAGCCACCCAAAATAGTCACTCAAGCACTGGTAATTGCTTAAATGCAAGTACATCATGTTTTACAGATTTATACATTTTGTTATATTATATTGTCTGTTTTTTCAGCAATTGCTTCTGAACTCCTTTTTTTTTGTTGTGAAATATTGATAGGTTTTATGTGTTGATTATTACATGTATAGTAAATGCCGCCAACTCTAAAACAACACTGTAAATTCAAAGTAGTTCAGTTTACTCAAAAGAATTTTGGAAACTGATTACCTTGGGAAATCTAAGTGAAAGAACTTAACTGTGTCGAGTAGAGAGAAATGATCATATCTGAGTGAGCTTCTTCTTTTAAAGTTGTGAGTACTGAAAGTGTCTCAGTAATGTTATCTTCCAATGAAGTTTTTTGAACTAAAATACCTTAAATCAAACTAATACATTCCAACAACAATTTGCCACGCAGCCCAGGGATCGAACCCATGACCATCTGGCTGTAAGGCAAGAGCACTGACCGCTCACCCACTGCCACCACTGCAGTTGAATCACATGGACTTCAAACATTGTGTCAGCAGTACTTCATACTAAATAAAATGCACTTCATGTACCTTAGTTCAGCTTAATTACAAATAGTAACTCCCAAAAATAGCTTTATGAAAACCATTATTTTTTATTTATTGTTTTTCCATCCATCCATCCATTTTCTACCGCTTATCCGGGGCCGGGTCGCTGGGGCAGCAGTCTCAGCAGGGATGCCCAGACTTCCCCGTCCCCAGACACTTCCTCCAGCTCCTCTGGGAGGATCCCAAGGCGTTCCCAGGCCAGCCGAAAGACATAGTCTCTCCAGCGTGTCCTGGGTCGTCCCCGGGGTCTCCTCCCAGTGGGACATGCCCGGAAAACCTCCCTAGGAGGCATCCTAAAGAGGTGCCCGAGCCACCTCAGCTGGTTCCTCTCGATGTGAAGGAGTAGCGGCTGTACTCTGAGCTCCTCCCTGGTGACTGAGCTCCTCACCTTATCTCTAAGGGAGCGCCCAGCCACCCTACGGAGGAAGCTCATTTCAGCCACTTGTATCCCAGATCTTGTCCTTTCGGTCATGACCCAAAGCTCATGACCATAGGTGAGGGTGGGAACGTAGATTGACCAGTAAATCGCCTTTCGGCTCAGCTCCGTCTTCACCACAACGGATCGATAAAACAACCGCATCACTTCAGCTGCTGCACCAATCCGCCTGTCAATCTCACGCTCCATCCGTCCCTCACTGTGAACAAGACCCCAAGATACTTAAACTCCTCCACTTAGACCAGAGTCTCTCCACCAACCTGGAGGGGGCAAGCCACCTTCCTCCGGTCGAGGACCATGGCCTCGGATTTGGAGGTGCTGATCCTCATCCCTGTCGCTTCACACTCGGCTGCGAATCACCCCAGTGCATGCTGTAGGTCCAGGTTCGATGAAGCCAACAGGACAACATCATCTGCAAAAAGCAGAGATGAAATCCTGTGGTTCCCGAACCGGACCCCCTCCGGCCCCTGGCTGCACCTAGAAATTCTGTCCATAAAGATTATGAACAGAACTAGTGACAAAGACGCAGTCGAATGCCTTCTCCAAATCCACAAAACACATGTGGACTGGTTGGGCAAACTCCCACGAACCCTCGAGCACCCTATGGAGGGTATAGAGCTGGTCCACTGTTCCACGACCAGGACAAAAACCGCATTGTTCCTCCTGAATCCGAGGTTCGACTATCGGTCGGATCCTCCTCTCCAGTACCCTGGAATAGACTTTCCCGGGGAGGCTGAGGAGTGTGATCCCCCTATAGTTGGAGCACACCCTCCGATCCCCCTTTTTAAAAAGGGGAATCACCACCCCGGTCTGCCAATCCAGAGGCACTGTCCCTGACCGCCACGCGATGTTGCAGAGACGTGTCAACCAAGACAGTCCCTGCACATCCAATGACTTAAAGGGCAACTAACCCCCAAATCACTTTTTTTGCTGATAAACTGTATGTGTTGCATGTTTTATATTGCTGTCTACTCGTTTCTGACTTAACTTTTACAATTTAGTGCAAACTTGTTCAAAATCCTATTTTTGTGACAAAAACCGTCTCACTACAGCCCTAAGTGGTTTAACAGCGTTTACTACATTTGAATTTTGTGATTGGCTGGATGATGGCATCCAACGCACGTATCGCCCACGCCCCTGCATCCATTGTACGTCATCGAGTACAGCCCTATGTAAGCAGATGCCTCCCCTACAAGTTGGAGTTGGACCAGAGCAAGCGATCTTTTTCATAGTGATTATCAGATTAGCATTGTTTTAGCATTAGCATCATTTCAGCATTAGAGTTAGTTGGTTAGATCAGTTAGCGTAGTTTACAGGCGTTATTTACGTAGGGTTGGTGGGTTATGAAAACCCACGGGTGCGCCGGGCAAATCTCGTCCACCCCCGGTGCCTTGCCACCAAGGAGCTTACCGACCGCCTCGGTGACTCCAGTGTGTTCTTTAACTTTGTTAGTGGATCATTAGTTTTGTTCCCCCTAGTGTGTCAGCCTTTTCTACTGATGCTGTTATCAGTTCTCTGTGATTTGAGAGTCTCTAGCACAGTTTATGTATTTTCTTAGTTTATGTAAGTTTTTCCCTGCAATACTCAGTTCTTAAATTTTTTCTGTTGTGAATTTTTTCCCCCTAAATTTACTTGTTTTGGAAGCTGATGATCTGCTGAGTATGTCTGAGCCTGACTGTCTGGCTATGGAGTGTGACTTCTTCTGACACAGAATCACATGCATTATTACAGCTTACTGTATGTGTTACATGTAATGTAAAATGTTTTTATTTTGTTCAAGTAAATTAGCAGTATTTGTATAAGTTTGCCAGAAACATGTGCACCTTACAAAATGTTGAACAACGGTTTACCGTCTTTGAGGCTGTTGTGAAGGGAAATGGCTTCTTCATAGGAGTAACATATCTCCCCTTCTTTTTCTGTTGCCGTTCTTTCCATTTTTCCTCTTCTACCCGGAATCTCTGCACACAGAAAGTAAAAGAACTAAAAGAAGCAGTCACAAAAATAATATGTAACCTTTTAAAGCAAGAAACATTCAGGCATCAAGAATGAGAAAAAAATATGCTGTACATCATTTATTTTCTATGTAATACATTTGATTACATTTTTATGGGGGTTTAACCTCCTGTATTATTATTTGATATCCTTTCATATAAGCTTTTGTTTGTTTTTAACTTGTTACAAATTTTCATTGTTGATTCAAGCAATCGATCTGTATTGATAACATGCTTTTCTTATTTAAAAAACAAACCAAAAAAAAAAAACAAAAAAACAACACAAACAGTTTTATAGTAATTCCAAACAAAAATCAGTAGATAACAGAAAACATAGCCACACCGTCTCCGAATTCGCGTCAGGTCAGGCCAGGTCTACTGGGGTACTAGCACCCCCGCCCGCCCCCCCCCCCAACCCCCCAACCCCCCCCCCCCACCCCACACACCCTGCCGGACTAGGAACGCACTGGACGCGGAAGCGTAGCGGAGGCGCCGTGCGCGTCTCCGCGCCGGCGCTTGGCTGTTCGCACTGGAGGTGTATCTGCTGCCTGCGCTCTCCGCGCTGGTCACACATCGGCTGCACTCGGCTGGATTCGTCAGCTCTCGGTTTTCACATTTGTTCCCTCTGTCTCGCTCTGCCAGTATGGATGTGTGTTTTGGTGACCTGTGGAGAGATATTTTCTCCTCCTGTCCTCTTTTTTTCTGCATCACGTGAATGTCTGTCGCTGTGTGTGTGTGTGTGTGTGTGTGTGTGTGTGTGTGTGTGTGTGTGTGTGTGTGTGTGTGTGTGTGTGTGTGTGTGTGGGTGCGTACATGCGTATGTCTGTTTGTGTGTCCATCTGTCTTGTGATTAGACCCAAGTGACAAATTATAGACGGACGAGCAACACCGTCCGTAACTAATCGTCATTTAATTTGTTATATTTTGAAAATTGACCGGATTCTCTTGCCTTTTCTGTTTCCGACTTCCTGTCTGGTCCGATCTGCTTGATCCAGCTTGACACATGGCGCTCCCGGCGCTCGCGGCTCGCGTGAAAAATAGAACGAAGCGCGGCGCGCGCGGCGCTCCCCTGCGCGTTCGGTGCGGCCGGTCAGATAGGTTAACATGGGAGGCGATCAGAAGCGCAGTGCGCGGCGCTACCGCGCGCGGCGCTTCCGCGTCCAGTGCGTTCAGGCCGTAACGCCGGGAACGCACTGGACGCGGAAGCGTAGCGGAGGCGCCGCGCGCGCCGCGCGCGTCTCCGCGCCGGCGCTTGGCTGTTCGCACTGGAGGCGCCTGCGCTCTCTGCGCTGGTCACACATCGGCTGCACTCGGCTCGCTCCGTCAGCTCTCGGTTTTCACGTTTGTTCCCTGTTCCCTCTGTCTCGCTCTGCCAGTATGGATGTGTGTTTTTTGGTGACCTGTGGAGAGACTTTTTCTCCTCCTGTCCTCTTTTTTTCTGCATCACGTGAATGTCTGTCGCTGTGTGTGTGTGTGTGTGTGTGTGTGTGTGTGTGTGTGTGTGTGTGTGTGTGTGTGTGTGTGTGTGTGTGTGTGTGTGTTTGGGTGCGTACATGCGTATGTCTGTGTGTGTGTCCATCTCTCTTGTGATTAGACCCAAGTGACAAATTATAGACGGACGAGCAACACCGTCCGTAACTAATCGTTATTTAATTTGTTATATTTTGAAAATTGACCGGATTCTCTTGCCTTTTCTGTTTCCGACTTCCTGTCTGGTCCGATCTGCTTGATCCAGCTTGACACATGGCGCTCCCTGCGCTCGCGGCTCGCGTGAAAAATAGAACGAAGCGGAGCGGGCGCGCTGCAGAGCGCGAGCCGCGGCGCGCGCGGCGCTCCACTGCGCGTTCGGTGCGGCCGGTTAGATAGGTTAACATGGGAGGCGATCAGAAGCGCGCGGCGCTTCCGCGTCCAGTGCGTTCGGGCCGTAAGGCACCCCACACTCAAAGGTGTGAAGCCCCAGGGCCAGCCAGGACAGGAGGACAGGCTCACAGCACCTCCAGGAACCAACCCGATCAAACTCCCAGTGTGAAGGGCCCCCTCTGGGGAAACACATGGAGTTAAACAACTAAAAACTTAACAATATGAAATATTACCAAAAGTTTATCTGTACGTACAGAACACTTTAAAGCTTATGAAAAACACAATCAACATGCTGTCTCAAATAATAAAACAATATTCAAACTGAGCCACAACACACTGGAGCCATGAATCACATTTCAAATCCGGGGCAATACAACAAACCAGACAGCGCAACGCGACCATCCAGGGCTATTAAATCCCATAGATAGCGCTGTCAGGTCTTCACCTTGACATCCAACCACCTGACCCGGTCCAATACTAATACAAAGCCTTCTCCAACAACTTATTATTATAGTTTTGTGTTTTCCAGCTAGGGCTGTCGTGGTATACCGGTATTGACGATAATCATGGTATTAAAAAATAAAATTTCAATATCGTGTTCAAAATGCGCACATGACAATATCATATAGAGGATCTAGCGCCACTTGAAACGTGTTGAAGTGTATTTTCAAAATCCGCTCCTGTTCTTGCGACCTGCTGGGTCTCCCTCCTGCTTCAGTTCTTCAGGGAACATTCAGACAGTGTTTCGCTCCAGCTTGAAACCTGATAAACTGAACATGCTTGTTTTCCTTCATAAAAATCTGCCATAAGCAGAAAATGTAAACAGAAAAAGAAAAATATCCCAGGGATTGTTCAGTAGACATATTGCTTGTCATTCTTCAGTTACACACAAATGCTTTGTCCCTGCTATCCACAAATGATTTTGTTAATCTTGTAGTTATAGCAGATTTTGCCCCCTGTGGATCCTCTGTTAATCAGTTCATCAGATTTTAATTAGTGGAGTGTAACTACACTTTTGCTATGCAGTTGTACAGTTACTGTACTCATATTGTTTCAACACCTCATTTGACAGGTATTTTGAGTGTAATTCATCCGGGAAAAGAGAGAAAACAAACAACATAAATAAAATTAAAGATGAATCTGAATGTTTGTATACCATTATGAGTTAAATTTTTGCTGATATCGTGATATTATCATTATCGTGACATTTTTTGCCCATGATAATCGTGGAGAGAAAATTTGATATCGTGACAGCCCTATTTCAAGCATTTTTGGGAAGTTAACCGCCCTGTCGAGGAGAGCAAACAATGATAGACGATGGGGATTTTTTTTTTCTTTTCCCAAGCAATATAACAACCCACGTACATGGACACGGATGGACTGTGAGGATGTGAACTCCAAAATCTCCGCCTGACTCGGTTCGCCACAGAGCTCAGACAGTTAGAATAATTTCCGCGGCGCGGCTGCTGGAGGTCTCCCGTCGCCGCTGTGGAAAAGCTCCGGGCCGTTTACCAAATCGGCCCCAAGTCGGCCCCTGGAAGTCAGGCACCCAGGCGCCGTGACAGTCGAGGCTGACTCAAAGTGCTTCTCTGCTGGGGAGAGGAGCTCAAACGTTCCCATCAGAGCTAATTGTGGGTAAGTTAGCGAAAACTGTCAGCTGACCCACCTGAAGAAGCTAGACGAGCTAACTTTAAGATAACACTGGAACAAACCGGAGTTGCCCTTTAATAACAGCAAAAAACAAAGCTTCATTTTGATGAATAACTTCCTGAACTTTCTCGATTTACACAAACTACAGCCGGAAATTTAGCGCTGCCTGGATACGAGAGAAGCCAGAGAAGTGATTAGCGCAAGGAAAGAAACTAATCTGATGCTTTGTCCAAAGTGTGAAACAGTTAAGGCCCGCCCGACTCGGTCTGATTGGCTAAAACTCCTTAACATTGAGAACCACAGGTAGTTAGAACTGTCAGTTAATGACTGGATAAAGAGAAAAAAAAATAAAAAAATAACCCCCAACTAACACACACACGCACGCACGCACAGCGCACACACGCGCGCGCGCGCACACACACACACACACACACACACAGATTTGGCAGCAGCTTAAAGGAACAAAGTCAAAATTTCTTCAGGAATTTTCTAGTTATACTTATTGCTTTCATATTTAACTACATTAGCCACTCCACATACTGACTACTTATTTTATCCCATTGTAAATAAAATAACAAAATGAGCAAACCTTTTGTCTCCCAACTCTTTTGGAGTCGTCAAACTCTCGGAGAAGAGCCGTGTGTGTTTTCTGGTATTGGATAGCGAAGTCATCCAATCTCGTCAGCTGTGTGGACCTGAATCGAATGTGTTTCAGGTCCCACTGACTCTTCTCCATTATCCCTTGTGTGTGGTTGTCCTTCGTTATGTTCTGTGACGTAAAACAAATAACAACATTGATTATTTTGTGTCCTGAAAAAACTAAGTGTGATAACAAAGTACATTCAAAAGACATTTAATTTATAACATAATATAAAAAATTACTTGTGTTTGCAGGTTTGTTAATCGGTTAAATTTTTTGGTGTAGTCCTCATACACCTTTCCTTGTCCATGTCTCCCAAGGTCACCTTTTTCATAAAACAAAAGTTAGTGTCTGCCACTTGTGAAACAGTATAACAGATAATAGTTTTTGGAAGATGGCCAGAAATAGCTTGCTTGTTTATGCAAAACTAACCAAGCATGATCCCACTCCATAATCCTGCATAAGGAAGTAGGCACTTGTTCAGGTGCTGAATGAAGCCTCTTGAGAAGTAGATGTTCGGCTCCCCAGTCACATCAAGGACAACTCTGGATATGATGTTTTCGTATCTTTTCCGAAATTTGTTGTTGCCTTTGATTCCCTGTAATTAAATATTTTACATCTTGAGTTTATAGACTTAAAAGTGGCATAAACATGGTGGAAAACACTTTAGCTAAAGTGGGTTATATTTTTTGTGAGGCGAATGACATTCTAACATGTTTCAGCTACGACCCTTGTTATATTCACTGGATTACGGTCAGCCATTGAAAACATAAGTGTACAGGAATGTAATCACTTTGTTACTGCAGTCAAACAGTGCTTTAGTTGTTTCTGAAATGTACAAGTAAATATGTAAATTTAGTACTTCAGTCACAGCCTGTGTTATTTACCGTTAAGTCCTCTTCAATGGAGTGGCACGTGACCGAATCATCGACCTTGATCTTTTTCCTTGTGAGCAAGGCCTGCAGGTTTTTGTAGTGTTTTTCAACATTTACAGCCATGCATAGACTTGAAAACACCACAGCAGCACTTTCAGTAATTTCGTCAAGCTCCTCCAATGTGCTTGCTGTGGTGAGAAGCCCACAAACATACATGGCAAAGTGGTAGTGTTTCTGTGCACTGCAGGAAAAAAGCCAAAGAAATTTGATTAGTGTGTCATACAAATAAGTATTTGTTTAGTGGTTAAGCAGGAGGAACACACATACAGAAGGTGTTTTGCATGATAATTGCTAAAAGATAATGTCAGGCTGCACTGTTAATACAACTTTGCCAACATGTACTTTACAGAATAAAAGGACAGGATATATTTAGGTAGAAAGCAAATATAAAAGGACAGCAAAACAACTGGGATCAAGAAACCGCTGGGATATGACATCATCACGTTGTGTCCAACTATAGTGGGTCTGCAAAGTAGTGCACCTGGAGCGCATGAAGCATCTATCAGGACCAACACTGAGCTGCAGACACAGAGGAACTATCACTACTGCAATCAAAGAAGTCATAAATGGAATCTCTAAAGTATGTCAAGTCACAATGAGCACAATGTAAACCCCAACTTTTACACTAGGTCATAACTAATAAGGATGGAACAATCAAATGTCTGTAAGCAGTTCACCAGAATGTAAAGTCTTGAGCTCTGTTAAGATTTTTGCCACTTTAAAGGCAAATATATCTGAGTTTATTTTTCGTTAACATTCTGACTTCAGAAATTGTACCTGTGTGGAAAGATGTCATTCATGTAATGTGATATGATGTTGTTTACCTGTACCTGAGTGTATGATTGCAGTCAGATGGTGCTCTGGGTTCATAACAGCCTGTCTGTCTGAGTTCTGTTTGACAGATTGATGTAGTGGTATGGTGATTAGTGTTCTTGCCTCACAGCAAGAAGGTTGTGGGTTTAAATACTGGCTGTTGTGTGGTGTTAGCTTGAACATTTGCACAACACCACTAAACGGTATAGTGTAGTATTGTTATTTCTTTGGCTTTCCAGGTTGTAGGAGCCATTTATCATTTCTTTAATTCACCACCAGGGGGGGCAAGTTGGGGAAGGTATAAATGGGCCACACAGGTGATTATGGGTAGTTGTACAGAGGGATGGCAAACAATCTTTTTACACTGTTCTTTCAGCGGGTTGGATGATGTGTGCGTTCTGCAAGATAACGGAGTGTGTGTAAGCTCAACTGGCCAAGCTTGGCACCTGTAAACCGTGAGATTGTGCGCCAAGGAAAATAAATGGGTCTCAGCACCCAAAGACACCTAAAGACTGTGGAATTGATTGATTGGCTCACTGTGCGGACACGCGTCTTGGATGATTCTCCCTCTACACCCAAAAAAGAACTCAAAGTGTATCAGCCCTATAGGGAAATGGGCTGTACAATTTAAGTGAAAGACTATGAAGCAGAATTTCAAGGAAAAACTGTTAATGGTCTGCTTCTGCATGGCCAGTATTCCACCAGCTCTTTCTTCAAATCATCCTTCAGGCCACTACAAAAAGCGCAGGAAATTGCGGTTGTCCTCGGCTACCTTGACTTGATGAAACATGGCTTGAATATCAGCCATCACGGCAACGGGTTCTTGTCTGAATCGGGTTAGTACTCCTAACAAAGAAATGGTGAGATAAGGTCACAGCAGAAGCAGACCATTAAGAGATTTTCCTCGAAATTCAGTTCCACAGTCAAACACCACACAAGGCTTTCGTTTCTTAGGCGATGTGGTGTACTCAGGTGTGCAGAGAGGGACGGCAAACAGTCTTTTAACCGTGTTCGTATGACGTGTTGGATTGTGCTAGGCAGAGGGAACTGTAAGGGTGAGCTTTCCAGCTCCAGCTTGATGTGAACTGTGGATTTATGTGCCGAGGAAATAAATGGGTCGCAGCACCCAAAGACACCGAAAGAGTGTGGAACCCTTTTGATTGATGCGCCGTGCAAGCAGACGTCCTTCACGATTCTCCGTCTATACCACAGGTGTCAAACTCAGGCCCGCGAGCCAAATCTGGCCCGCAATGTAATTACATTTGGCTCGCGAGACTATTCCAAATGACTGCAAGAGCTGGCCCGCTAGGCTGACAGTCAAGTCGGCCCCGTCGCCTGACCAACTCGGCCACATGCACTGAGTGTGACAGTCACGAATTTCGGTCTTTTGTCATGCACTCACGCCACACATTGGCCCTTATTTATCGATCCGTCTTTCAAACAGGTGTATATCTGAGCAGTGAGCTTATCGTACGACGGGGCTCACGTGGTATTACAGAAACTTCCGTACCTCGCCGATCTCAGCGTTTGAATGATTGGGGGTTGATAAATGCGGCGACTGAATTGGATCGTCATTAACATGTGACGCCCTGAAATATTCACTTTTCTGAAGCTGCGCCCACTGAGATCAAACATGGAAAAGGAGTGATTTTGGAGAAAAAAGAAACTTCTGGGAGCTGGAAATAAATCCTGTCAGGTCTGAGGTGGAGGTACATCAGGGTGAGCTCTTCAAAAGAATAAAAACTGGAATTAAGGAGAATAGAAAAACGCTGCCTGGAGGACGCTGTTCACGGCAGTGGTGAGCAGCGTCGCCTGACGAACGGACACTGGCTGAGGTTTGAACAGATTGTAGATCCATTAATTTAACCCTGATGTTACAAATAATGAGGCTGACTCACGCTATACAGCTCAGAGTGTTATTGTTTCGTTTAATTATGTCTCAGAGCCAGACAGCAGCGACACCGCGGCCAGGTCTCCTCCCCACAGCGGGGATGGTCCCACCGAGACACAGACACCCAGCACCAGACCCGGTACCGAGCACGAGCAGGATCAGGGACTGAATAGCTGCTCAGCAGCAGCGTGTGCATGTTTTTGCACTATTAAACCTGCGCTCCATCTCCATGGCAGGACGAACCAGTAGAGTTATTAAAAGTTAAAAATCCTTAATTAGTCGCAGAAGGGGGGATTTTATTAGATATTCTGTCAGGGCATTAATTTATTTTTTATTCTTTTACATTTTAAACTTTGCTGAAAACGTGCTTTTTGTGCTTTATGACATGTTTGAGGTTTGCTTTATAATTATTTTCACGCTCCGCCAGGTTTTTCTGTACTGCACCGCAAATCCACACTTACTGAAACTTGCATACATGATGTCAGAGCTGTCGTGAGATTTTCTTTCCATACCATCACGATCATAGTGATGAATGCTGACAGCGTCTTTCATGGGGTCGTACGACGGGCGTACACCCATATACTGCTATATGAGTGTTTGATAAATGAGGGCCATTGTATTTGTAATTTCTCACGCTGAAAAAAATACTGGTAAATTTGTCTGGTATGCGTGCGCCGCTGCTATGAAACCAGGAGGAATCAGTCAGCAAACCTATCACTTACCTGTCAATCAAAAAAGGAAAGGGGCGGGCTACAGTAGCACAACAACCAATGAAAAAAAGCACTGTCATCACGTGAGTCTGCTGGAGAGGAGCGGCTTGGGGCCGATTTGACTGTATCCCATGAATGAATCCCATTGATGATTTATCTATTTTTTTTTGTTGGTTGTTTTGTTTATTTTAATTTTAAATTTAATGTTGCAATATTAAGGTATATCAAGCATTGTTTATTCCATCTTGTTTGAACTTCTGTGGGTCAATTTTTTCAAGAAATATCTCTGGTGGCCCGTGACATTGTCTCAGTTTAAAATTTTGGCCCACCGTGTATTTGAGTTTGACACCCCTGCTCTACACCCTCAGAACTCAATGTGTACAGGCCCAGATAGGGAATGGGCTGTACATTTTATGTGAAAAGACTGTTTGCTGTACCTGTCTGCACACCTGCCCATAATCACCTGTGTGGGCCATTTATACTTTCCCCAACTTGTTCCCCCTGGTGGTGAATTAAAGAAATGATAAATGGCTCCCACACAGGTTGATCTCAACTATTGCGAAAACAAAATGTCAATCAGTCTCCTGAAGGTGCTCTTGTAAAGACGTTAAGCTGAGCTGGTCATGCAAGTGTACACGGACTGCATTACCCCATGAGCTACGCTTTCAACCATTCACTGTTGTTCTGATGTGCGTCACAGTTTTAGTGATGCTGAGTACTGTAAACAGCGACGTGTACACGCACAGTTATGCAGTATTAGTTTGGGCATTTTCACTCCTGGCATTACATGGGCAGTTTCTCGGGAGGAGTAGTTGGGAAGGTGTGGCACATGTACATGAAACGCTGGTTTCTGACTTCATTGAAAATCCTCCATAATGCCTTTATAGTCCCTGGAGTGAAGTGATACAGGAACACTTTTAGTTCAGTGATCTTCTCTGGGTTTACAGTATAGTGTGTGATATCTATCTGAAAATGCAGCTTCATTCAAGATGCTTTTGAAAAGTAGAAATGCTGCTGTCCTATTATTGTTATATTAATTGCTATGAAAGCTTCATGACAGTTTTGAAGCGTTGAAAGTGTTTAAGTGATGAAATTAAATTTCACAGATCAATCAGACTTCCATTCTCCATTTAATATTTTGGTGGACTCAGGTTCTCCTGAGTCCAAAATGTCCCCAAACTGGGGTTACAAATGGCGTAGTGGTCCACACATTCCCACGTAAAGGGAATGTGTTTCAAACCCAATGTTTATCAAGGAAGTGGCTTACATCACTTTCAGGTGCTATATTGTGCGTAAGCAAACCTTTTTGAATGATGCCCCAGGAAATGTTTTCAACCGGCATTGTACCAGTTGAATTAAACACCACAATATGTATATCCATTGTAAGTGATGCAGGTTTATGTTTCATGTTGTTTTGTACCATGATAAAAGTTTGTTTTTGTCAACATTTAAATGTTTTTCTTCAATGAACTCATGTATTGTTTGTCCTGTTCAAAGTCACGGGGTTCAGGTGTCTATTCAAAACAAACTTATGGGTGAGGGGCAGGACACACCCTAGATAGGCGGCCAGTCCATTGCAGGGCAGATGCTGATACAGACAAAGACACAGACACAGACAAAAAACTACCATTCAAATATGGTCAATTTAAGTTAACCAACTAACCACACATGCATTTCTGTATGTGAACACAGGGAGAACATAAAAATGCCACACAAAAAGGCCCCTTCCAGTATTTCAAAGTTGGACCTCATCAAAAAGCGACCAGAGCGATTAATCACTGTGCCACCATGAGGAAAAAAAAACTTTCTGTAAGCACAAAATAAGGTAGTTGTGAAAGTGATACTTACAACTTTTTGCAGATGTCTTTGGCGTTTTTCATGACATGGCTCAGGCAGCGATGGAGAACGGGCACCTGAAAGTCATCCTTGGTAGCGGTCCCAGTAGCGATGGCATAGTAAGTGTCGATGGTATCGTGTAGATTTTTTTTGGCAAAGGCCATACAGATGGCTTGCATAAGCACCATCGACCCATCACACATCAGCAGTATGGGTCGCCGCATACCAGTCCGGCCAAAGCACCTGGCAACATCAGTCAGAAAAGCCTCCAAGAAGTAAGTTACTGAAGCTGTGGTATGGTCGCAGGTTAGATATGTGGCCACTGGCAGGGGAGAGGAGCCTTTTTTTCGGATTCCTCACCACCAGCTCATATACATAAAAAGGAGGAGAGCCCTTCTCCTTTTTCTTGATGCTCCCTGTTGCATCCAGGTACACGATGTCCTCGTGGCATCGCTCCTGGAAAATTTCGATGCTCCGGGTTGACCACAGCAACAGTCCTTTGGGGTGTAAAAACACCTTTTTGAGGACTTCATCTTTCCTTTTTGATTGGTTTTCTATGATTTTTTGGAGGCTGAGGAACTCGTTGTGGTGTTGACGATTCCTACTCCTGTATTCCAAAGCAATGTTCTTTAAAACATGAGGAGAAGGTACTTCGTCTCTGCAGCCAGAGGCTATTGTGTCCTCATCTAACATGGACAACTTCTCCAAATATAGAGCTCTTGGACGCTTAGCCTCCAGATGCTGACCAATTGCCAATCTTTCGTCAGCTCTTACTGGCCTTCTTTTAAGTTCAGTCCTGTTGTGAATACTCTCACACCCTCTAAACACTACTTTGGCCTTTAGGTCTTGATCACTTTCCACAGTCACAGTTACAGTGACTGGGCAGTCCTCAAACCGACAGTACCCAAGGCACCAGAAGGCAGGAATCGGTCTGGCTGATCCCAACGCCCTCAGTCTGTGTCTCTTGAAAGCAAATGAACAAAAGGGATGAACAGTCCTTAGCCCTTTGGAAATGACATTTGTCCACTGAAGTCCAGAGAATGATCTTTGTTTTCTCTTCTTTGTAAGGTTTGCCCAGTCGTTTTCCTCAATGAAAAAGAAGCATTCTCCTGGAGGGACCTTGATCCGGACAAACCCATCATCTCCTGTTGATGATACCTAAAATAACAGAGCACAAACAAATTGATGATTACGTTGTTGTACATTGTTGAAATACTTTACCACCATGCATCTGAGTAATGCTAAAAACAAACTACATTAAAAGCTACATATAAAATATCATTAAGTAGATCCAAGTGTTGATGCTGAGGTAAAAAAATCACCAATGGAATAATGTCCTTGAAATGCCAATTGTGTGTTGACCTCAAAGGTTGAAATTAACCAAAAAAATGTGGGAGGAGAAGCGATGCTGGTCAGTCAGTCAGAAGAGTAATATCTACAAAGGATGTCAATGGTGTGTCAGCTATATAAATCAGCTTACACAATTACAAATGGAAAATATTCCCGAATCACTATAATAGCCAAATATGACACAAACAGCTTCTAATCAGCATTTTATTTGATGGAGCTCAATGACCAAGATAGTATCATCACTGCTCTGTTTGGAACTACAGCACTAATAATAAAAAAGTGTTTTCAAAATTGCCTCTTAATATCACTTCACATCATGATGTAAAATAGAGTTACACATTTTTTTTTATATTTTTACAATACTTAATTTGGATATTAGTTATTAGAATTCACTTTCATGTACTTTGAAGCTGAAAAACTATTACTGAATATAAATGTTGTGTACTTTCAATACAGTTAGAATTCATGCCCTCAACTTGGAAAAAATAAAAAATCGTTTACTTCCCAGTGAAACCTAAACAATTCACATGAGTACATGAGGATTATATGCCACAAAACACATGACACTGAAAAAAATGAAGTTGAGGTAAGAGTGTTGTAAACGAGAGGAATGCAAGTCACGCACACTGCGATGGCTGACCTGTGGTGGGGATATCCTGTCACTGTCTGCTGGCACGCTGTCATCACTGTCAACTGGGACAGGTGAAGGTGACCGAAGTGACTGTTGTTTGACAAACGACAAAAGGAGAGCTGTGTCACTGCTGGTAAGAGTGTTGTAAACGAGAGGAATGCAAGTCACGCACACTGCGATGGCTGACCTGTGGTGGGGATATCCTGTCAGTGTCTGCTGGCACGCTGTCATCACTGTCAATCTGGATTGTAGAAAGAGATAACAGCCAGTGTTTCATCATATTTTTTTTTCCATTAAGCATAAATTGAAGGAGAAATACATTTTCTAACCTCAGCACTGGAAAAACCTTGTCATGCTTATGAATCAACATCAAGAGCAATAATTTGATCAAGCATCCACAACTGTGAAGTGTTTAATATGTTTTATTAAAACTACGTAGACCTGACAATGCTTTCTTAAGTTACAGGCAAGTTGCCCTTACTTAGTTTGATTTTCTGTTAAATTCATATTATCAAATTCCATTAAATGGGCACATTTCTCTCTCTTTTTTTGTTTGGTTATTTTTTGGCATAAAGGAAAATATCTGAAAAACAGCGGTTTTATGGAATCACATTATGTCAATTTAAAAGAAGATGACACTATGAAAAGGTACCTTGAACCATTACAAATTCTGTAACTACACTTGCATTCTTTACAATGCTATGAAAAGCTGTACTTGCAGTATTACAACTGTAGTGTCTGTGATTTGTCTAAAATATTTGCGACTGTATTTTCGGTAGCTCTGATCTACGAAATTGCCGTGAGTAACTGAAGTTGTGTTTGAATTTAGTCTTAGCATTGTCAAAATGTTTTCAATTTCATGAGGTTACATAGAACGTACTGAATGATTCTATAGATGCTACTAAAAATTACCATTACCTGTTCAGGTGGGTATTGCCGGTCTTCATCCACAAGATGGGGAGACAGAGGCACTTCCTGCTTCAAGAAGATTTTTTTTATATATAAATTATTCTATTTAACTTGTTCCATTGGACTTGAGACATTAATTCCTATGTAGTGATATATACATTACAAACCTGATGCAGTCCATGAGATTTGGAAATCTGTACCGATTGTTGTAGTTGTTTGGAATCCCGATGGCATTGCAAAGTTGACCCCAAAATCCTTCGGTTTGATTTGGACTGTCTTCAAATGCAACACCATGACTCCTTAAGTCTTGCACTTTCTCCACAATGTCATGGATTGACACATTTTTGGTATTATTCTGTGTTGAACAATATTAAAAATTAAAAATTAACTTACATCTCTTGTATGTTGTATATAATTACATAGTGATGTTACTTACCCCAAATATCTGGAAACTGTATATTCTGCATAATCAAACGCGAAAGAGACATTGAAATGAGTGACAAAGTGCTGTTGATATACACCCTACAACTGAAAATTATGTTGTATTGAATTAAGTATTCCATAAATGGACAAACTTCAGTGGCAATTATTCAACTATGTAGCGATCAGACAAAATTTAACATATTGCTCAAGTGGGCACATTGTTGATACAGTCTTTTTTTTTTTCATTTCAATGATTTCATTATGATTTGAATGGGACACCTGGATAACTGATGAGCAACTTGGTTCAAATTATTAAGTGTGAATAAGTATGGAATGGTTATAAGTGAAAGAAAATCTGACAGTTTGTTAACAGGGCTGTAATGAAGAAGTAATTAATTACTTTTCAAAATAGAGCAGTGGTTCAAATGTCACAGCATACAGATCGAATATGTTGTGATGGCAGCTAATTGTAAGCTAGCAACCATCACTTTATCAATGTGTGCTCATTAACAAATCAGAGTTTATCCGAAAACAATAATGAACATCAGTGTCATTTTAACAATTTCAATTAAATGTACTCACCCTCGCTTTCGCTTCGACATCTTCGCTCGTAATGGTGGATAGTGTGGAGTATAACCTGTGCTATGCGTTTCGGCGATAGGAAAGTGGCACATGCGCAGTAACACGGAAATGTAAACGTAGGGAGTTGATTATTATTATCATTATTTTACTTTTTGTATTTTTCTTACTTTTTGCTGTATTGATTTTTTTATTTTTGTTGTAATTATAGTTAGTCATTTAAATGTTTATATTTTTATTAGGACAAATAGGGAAAAGAACTTCCCGCCCACCGCGGCTACTTCCGCTCACATAAACTGGAGGGATATATTTACAGATACAAGAAGAACAAAAGCAGCATATGTCGTTACTTATCCACAAATAATAACAGTAGTAAAATTGGAAGTGAACAAATTCAGATATGGAGGAGGACGAACATCACAATAATGAGTGGAGATAAATCCAGAACACCAAGACACATAGACCTCAGACAGTGAGAGGAAATAAGAGACTGAACCATCCCTAAGTTTGTGTCCAACTGGTCCACATGGTGTGGAAAAGGTTACAGTATGGACTATTAATGTAAATATGAATTCAAAAAAAGTGACGGCATTGGACATTTTGTGAAAATATATTATTAAAAAACATTGCTTAGGATTCTTCAGATAAAATTAAATACAAGAATTCATGTTTGCCTAAAAGTGAATAAATTAGGACATTTGAAAATGTTAAAATTAAACTACATGATGATCTAGACTATAGAAAAATGTGTGTATGTATTCTGTCATAAAAATGCTGTGTATAACACATGCTTACCTCTAGCCTACCTGTCTTCTAATACAGCCGTTCAATTAATGTTGAACTACATGGAGATAAGCTCAGAAGAAAAGCATGTGATCCGACATTTCTGTATTTACATTTTTTTCACTGTGTTTTACTGCATGTCATACCTGTGTGCCTTTTTTCATCTTTCTGGTCGTGTTTTCAAGATGCACAGTTTTACATGAATCAGATTTAGTTAGTTAGTTAGTTAGTTAGTTAGTTAGTTAGTTAGTTAGTTAGTTAGTTGGTTAGTTGGTTAGTTATTTAGTTAGTTAGTTAGTTAGTTAGTTAGTTTATTTCTTTCGTTTAAAACAACAACACCAAAACAACAACAACAAAAATAAGATGAAAATACATAAATGTCATCACAAAACAAACGAAAGAAAAGGAGCAGAAGAACAATCTTGTTATATCTGCCCCTTTACAAACAATTTAATAAAACAGATACAAATTAACAATATTTCTAAACTCATTTTCAATAAATGAAAATTTCCACTTGCTACAACTTGGTTTTGATTTTTAAAATTCGTTCAATGCAGATTTTTTTACATGTTTCTTAAATGTCGTAATTGTTTTACACTCTTTGATTACCTGTTTCTGAGCAATACATAAGTTCACCAGCTCATTTCACTGCAATGATTCTTTCTTTGATTTTAGTTCTGAACCTGGGTTTTTTGAACATGTGTATTCCTTTAAGATTGTATAGTAGTTCTTATTTCAAATATATTCTGAAGATTTACAGTCAACAAATTCCACTTTGCCTTGTACATTATTTTTAAGATACTTAAATCAACAATATGATGAAATTTCAATACATTCAGTTTAATAAATAATGGATTAGACGGCTCTCGATAATGAGTTTTGGTAATTATCCTTAAAGCCCTTTTTTGCACAACTGTTCAAAAAAACTTAACTATGTGTAACACTGAAATGTTACCAAATTTCCCTTTGGTGTAATTAATGTGAGATTTCCACTTTAGATCATCATCAATGATCACTCCTAAGAATTTTGTTTCTGTTACACGATGAATTTCAACTCCATCTATTTCAAGTTAAACACATAATTAGCACAATTCAGTTCTCTCTTCAGTAAATATATCAATGTGTTAGAATGTTAACCAAAGAGACATATAAATCATAACAAAGAAAGTCATGATTGTAAGGAAACTTTATTTAATAAACTTCTACAGAACCTTCAAGAGTGAAAGAAAAAATAAGTTGGAAACATTATGTATTTTAATAAATTACATGTTTTTAAAAATTCTGCAGTTCATTCTTTTATTTACAAGAAATAACAACAAATATATGTACAGGTCAATGATAACATTTTGTTCCTGGAGGTCATGTGACTCCAGTCTTCAGGGTTCTCCAGGGAGAACACCGTTACATAGTTTCAGATGCTGCTCCAGGAAAAAGACCCTGGATGGAGTGAGGAGCTTTGGTCTGGTTCCATCAGGGTTCTGCTGAAGCGTTGTCAGTAGTGAGGATGAGCTGATGAACATCATCACAGAATGATCCACTTCCAGACTGGAGCAGGTGGAGGAACCAGGAGCTTGGCCCTCCTTGTCTTCAGGCATCTTCTTCTGGAGTCGTTGATGGAGCCACGTAAGAATTCGTCTTCCTGGAGAAGCACAGAAACTAATGTTGCCTCAACAGAACGTTTTTCCCTCCATCAATACCGCAGGGTGTTAGTGACTGATGTCTATATTGACAACCTGGCATGTGGATGAGGCCCTGGTCCTGCTCAGATCCCCCACCAGCTGGTCCTGTCTTCACCTGCTATATTTCTGCTGGGTGGAGGTGGAGACGCATGCCCGCAGAACCCAGTTACCTTTATGACACCAGACTGACAACCTACTGGAAAGAAGAAAGCTGTATCTCAATAATCAGAAACATAAACATGCACATTGTAAGTGAGATATAGATTTATTAAGGTTGATCCAGCATCCGCAATGGGTGTCGGGCAGAACACAGGAAAGGAGAGAGGACTGTTTGTCTTCTGGAAGTGTGTTCATTATGATATGTCCGAATTCACAGCAGTTCTGAATTAAAAATAATAAACAAATTAACTTCAGTCTCTCTATGTTTACACTTAACACTAACATAACGTATATGCATCGATCATTACTTAGACACATTCACAAAGAATGAAAGAATGAAACGAATGAAACAACATAATCCAAAAATAACACACACACACACACACACACACACACACACACACACACACACACACACACACACATATATATATATATAAATAAATGTGTTCTCGCCATCCCGGCATCACTCTGAACAGAGCTCTCATGTTGTTCCTGGTCTCTGCTGGAGCCATCCTCCCAGCTTGGGGGTTACTGCTCCCAGTGTCCCAGTCACTACTGGTATCACTGTTGCCTTCACGCCCCACACTCTTTCTATCTCTTCCCTCAACCCTTGGTACTTTTCCAGCTTCTCGTGCTCCTTTTTCCTAATGTTGCCATCACTTGGGATTGCTACATCTATCACCACAACTGTGTTCTGCTGTTTATCCACCACTACTATGTCAGGTTGATTACCTGCTTGTCAGTCTGGATCTGGAAGTCCCACAGGATCTTGGCTCAATTGTTCTCGACCACCTTTTGAGGTGTCTTCCATCTTGACCCTGGAATCTCCAGTCCATACTCGGTACATATGTTTCTGTACTATGCCCGCTACCTGGTTGTGCTGTTCCATGTATGCCTTGCCTGCCAGTGTAGCGTGGCACAATACGAAGTTGTACTCCACTACACATTTAATTTTAATTTCTGTTATTTTGATGCTGTAAAGAGCAAAAAGATGTGTTTTAACACCACAGTTCACATCCACTGACATCCATGGGTGTTCCCATTCGGGGTGTTCTGACATTGTAACACACACAAAATAATATTGTAACGTGAGGGTTCAATGGGTGGTGGTCGGCTTACTCTTATAAGGAGTAAACAAAAGGAAGAACACAGAGATGGCCACAAACAGCTTTTTACTTTGATCGCACTTTCCCTCCACTCCATACATCACACTTCCTCAACCCGTCTCGTCATTCATCACATGTTCCCACTGACCAATAAGCAGCCAGAAGCATTTGAACTACCAAACTCATCTAAAACTCAAGGGGGCGCCACACCTCTGCCAATATCCCCATATACAAACATGACAGCATGGAAATAAATGTAGAAACAATAAACACAGATTTCCAACAAGATACAAGAACCATCTTGAACATCTTACAATATGAACTAATTCACAAACATTTTAACAATAAATCATGTCAACCAAAAATTGTCAAATAAACCAAATCAATCATGTATCTATTCTAAGTTATTAATTTATGTGTCCATTAACTTCTCCGGAAAAGCTCAAGTTTATGTTTCTTCATCCACACTTCTCAACGGCTTGTGGTCGCCAGGCAACCAGTGCTAACTATTAGCCGTTTGTAGCACATCCCGTCAATCGATCAAGAAACATTAATAAACAATATTACAGATCATGCGACCGAAATCAAACAAAACATTTTTGTCTATCAATCACACAATTCTAACTCTCCCTTCTTACCTGTAAAGAGCAAAAAGATGTGTTTTAACACCACAGTTCACATTCACTGACATTCGTGGGTGCTCCCATTCTCGGGGTGTAATCACGCGAGAGTATCCCTATCCATGAACACATCGTGTAGCGAACGCGCCCTCTACTGGTCCGAGTTAGATACTGCCCCACAAAACAACAGTTCTCAGTCTATTAAGGCTCCAAATGCCACTCCAGCATCTTACCCCCTGCTGTGATGTGCTGTACTGTCTCTGGGGCTTCTTTGCACAGTCTGCACCTGGGGTCTTGTTTGTTGTGGTAGATCCCGGACTCTATTGATCTTGTGTTAAGGGCCTGTTCTTTTGCCACCATGATTAGTGCCTCTGTGCTGTCCTTCAGTCCAGCCTTTTCCAGCTACTGGTATGTTTTCCCAATGTCAGCCACTTCTTCAAATTGTCGGTGGTACATGCCATGCAGGGCTTTATCTGTCTGGTATATGGAGGCTCTTGGTTTCCTCCTGGATAGTGGCTCTGACACTCACTTCTCCTCGGCCTCCCTCCTTTCTCTTGGTGTATAGCCTCAGTATGCTGGACACATCATCAACACATCATCAGCAGGGTAAAACTAACCTGACCATAACGACGGTCTAAGCCCAGCTCATGTTCCCTATTAGTGGGTGAACAATCCAACGCTTGGCGAATTCTGCTTCACAATGACAGGAAGAGCCGACATGCATGCATGTAAGAGCTGAGAGCGGCCGGCCGCTGGCCGACAGCCCATCCGCTGGGATGCCGGGAGCGATGGGGGACTTCACTAGCTGGGTGGACATCGGTGATTAACAACACTAGAACAGCCAAGACGGTCTGACAGACCGTTTGGGTTTTTATAATTCAAATAAATCTGTTAAAAATAATTCACATGTCCTGTAATTCTTTGACTTTTCCTTAATATGTGTCTTGTATGTTTTTCTTAGGCAGAAAAGGTCCTAACAATGACACACATAATATTACAAAGCATTTATACACCCACAGGCCAACAGCAGTGTCACATGCAGCTGATTAAAAAAGATGCACTTCACGGGGCTTTTTTTCTGCGATTGATTTATTTTGGTTCATATACGTGCATCTGAACAGGGAGCGAGCTCTGACAGCAGACAATCAGACAGACGGCCAAAAATATCAACCAAATCCCAAAAGAAAGACAATAGAAAGAGGCATAATAAAGAGATAAAAGGTGGAAGAAGCTTATACACGATGTAAGTGAGGGGAAGTCGGATGGCGGAGACGTGTCGAACATCAGCGATCTTGACTGGAGTGAAGAGTAGGAAAGTTCCGAATCAGAGTCAGAATAGCCACTATCGACCTCCAGCTGCTGTACAGTCCAGCGCAGAACCTGCAGCGGCGCCTGGAAGCGCTCACGCTCACCTCCAGGTATGGATAATTACTGTAGGCTACTGTCAGTTTACTACTAAATAATAATAACATAAAATGGTGTAAAAAAATAATAAACTAATGTAATAAATATCAACTCAACAGTGAACACAGTATTGACAGCAGGAGCACTGGCCCAGCGTCTCCGGAGGTGCCAATTGGTAAAATATCATATCCTCCATCAAAGTACAGCAAACCATGTGTTTCTCGTTTCCAAAAATTTATTTTAGAACGAAGGTATTTTCTGAATAAATACCTTTATCCTGTCGAGCCTGCAGTCCCAGAATCAAATGAGCAGGGTAAGGACGGGTCGGTGTGGGAAGGTGTCCATCCTGGTGCACAGCCGGGGAGACTTATTTTACTAATTTTAATATCTTCTTGATTATTATTGACAGTTAATGATACAACTGTTTTGTGTGTGTTGGCCTGTGAGTGCCTGTTTGTCAGGGAAACGTATACATACATATATATATATGTATATGTATATATATATATATATATATATATATATATATATATATACATATACATACATACATATATATATATATATATATATATATATATATATATACGTTAAAGTCCCCTTGAGATTAAAAACCTCTTTTTTAAGTGAGTCCTGGTAGTTAGCAAAGCACACATCACGGTTGACAGGTAAAAGACACACTGCTGGGTGAATGACACTCACGTTCGTAATTTACTGGGTATCCTGGGCATCAACAATAAACACGTCCGTGCGTTGAGTAAAGCAAGAAGGTCGAGGTAATTCCAAACTCATGGGCACAAAGGATCTAACTTTATCCGAAGGAGGAGAGTGTGCTTGCCCACAAAACTCCTGGCGACATTCCAACGCGACACATCAGATGAACTAATGTTATTTCCTGCTGCCTGTAACCAACCCGGATACTGTAAAATGCAGCCTTTTGAACATGTACAGTGCATTCTTACCATGATAATATCACAATATAACAGTAACTGGAATAATCTCTGTTGTCACTCAAAGTAGATAAAGGGCCTTCAGATTATGCCTCTTTTATTTTTAGGTGGTTTGTCGTCACTTCCAAGCTTGTAGAGATCCCAAAGTCTCTGAGGAGGACAAAAAAAAAAAAAAAAAAAGAATCACACAATACCAAGTCATTACACTATTCATTCGTGGAATAATTACAGCATCGGAGAACAAAAATGACCACCTCACAATCTGGCTGCAGAGCATCTCTGGATCAGGTTGTGTTTCATCATGGTTCCTTGATTGAAATAGTCCAGGGTTTTAGTCTGAATGCACAATTTTAACCAACACAAAGAATACATTTACACCACAGAGATTGACCTTTATATCAACATTTACATTTGCCTCTCCTCTGAAACAACAAAATTCATTTAAACTGCTTTAATCGTGAAAACAAATTTGGATTCACAAAAAAACGGGGTCAAAAAGACAAACACACATTTCAGAGGGCTCTTATTTCGAAACTACACATCAGATCTGGATGACACTCGGTGAATGGGACTCTGGGGGGGCGTACTATCAGTCAGAAGTGGAATGGTTGCTCGGCAACAGGGCGTTTCGGAGCAATGCAACTTTGAATTTGGCTGGATGAGTCAAAAATGCGCTTTTTCAGAGGGCTCTTATTTTGAAACTATAAATCAGATCTGGATGACACTTGGTGAATTGGACTCTGGGGGGGCCTACTATCAGTCAGAAGTGGAATGGTTGCTCGGCAACAGGGAGTTTTGGAGCAATGCAACTTTGAATTTGGCTGGATGAGTCAAAAATGCGCTTTTTCAGAGGGCTCTTACTTTGAAAATACACATCAGATCTGGATGACACTTGGTCAATGGGACCCTGGGGGGGGCTACTATCAGTCAGAAGTGGAATGGTTGCTCGGCAACAGGGCGTTTTGGAGCAATGCAACTTTGAATTTGGCTGGATGAGTCAAAAATGCGCTTTTTCAGAGGGCTCTTACTTTGAAAATACACATCAGATCTGGATGACACTTGGTGAATGGGACCCTGGGGGGGCCTACTATCAGTCAGAAGTGGAATGGTTGCTCGGCAACAGGGAGTTTTGGAGCAATGCAACTTTGAATTTGGCTGGATGAGTCAAAAATGCGCTTTTTCAGAGGGCTCTTACTTTGAAAATACACATCAGATCTGGATGACACTTGGTGAATGGGACCCTGGGGGGGCCTACTATCAGTGAGAAGTGGAATGGTTGCTCGGCAACAGGGCGTTTTGGAGCAATGCAACTTTGAATTTGGCTGGATGAGTCAAAAATGCGCTTTTTCAGAGGGCTCTTACTTTGAAAATACACATCAGATCTGGATGGCACTTGGTGAATGGGACCCTGGGGGGGCCTACTATCAGACCGAAGTGGAATGGTTTCTCGGCAACAGGGCGTTTTGGAGCAATGCAACTTTGAATTTGGCTGGATGAGTCAATAATGTGAGATTTCAGGTGACTCTTATTTTGAAACTACAAATCAGATCTGGATGACACTCGGTGACTGGGACCCTGGGGGGGGGCTACTATCAGTCAGAAGTGGAATGGTTGCTCGGCAACAGGGAGTTTTGGAGCAATGCAACTTTGAATTTGGCTGGATGAGTCAAAAATGCGCTTTTTCAGAGGGCTCTTACTTTGAAAATACACATCAGATCTGGATGACACTTGGTCAATGGGACCCTGGGGGGGGCTACTATCAGTCAGAAGTGGAATGGTTGCTCGGCAACAGGGCGTTTTGGAGCAATGCAACTTTGAATTTGGCTGGATGAGTCAAAAATGCGCTTTTTCAGAGGGCTCTTACTTTGAAAATACACATCAGATCTGGATGACACTTGGTCAATGGGACCCTGGGGGGGCCTACTATCAGTCAGAAGTGGAATGGTTGCTCGGCAACAGGGAGTTTTGGAGCAATGCAACTTTGAATTTGGCTGGATGAGTCAAAAATGCGCTTTTTCAGAGGGCTCTTACTTTGAAAATACACATCAGATCTGGATGACACTTGGTGAATGGGACCCTGGGGGGGCCTACTATCAGTGAGAAGTGGAATGGTTGCTCGGCAACAGGGCGTTTTGGAGCAATGCAACTTTGAATTTGGCTGGATGAGTCAAAAATGCGCTTTTTCAGAGGGCTCTTACTTTGAAAATACACATCAGATCTGGATGGCACTTGGTGAATGGGACCCTGGGGGGGCCTACTATCAGACCGAAGTGGAATGGTTTCTCGGCAACAGGGCGTTTTGGAGCAATGCAACTTTGAATTTGGCTGGATGAGTCAATAATGTGAGATTTCAGGTGACTCTTATTTTGAAACTACAAATCAGATCTGGATGACACTCGGTGACTGGGACCCTGGGGGGGGCTACTATCAGTCAGAAGTGGAATGGTTGCTCGGCAACAGGGAGTTTTGGAGCAATGCAACTTTGAATTTGGCTGGATGAGTCAAAAATGCGCTTTTTCAGAGGGCTCTTACTTTGAAAATACACATCAGATCTGGATGACACTTGGTCAATGGGACCCTGGGGGGGGCTACTATCAGTCAGAAGTGGAATGGTTGCTCGGCAACAGGGCGTTTTGGAGCAATGCAACTTTGAATTTGGCTGGATGAGTCAAAAATGCGCTTTTTCAGAGGGCTCTTACTTTGAAAATACACATCAGATCTGGATGACACTTGGTCAATGGGACCCTGGGGGGGCCTACTATCAGTCAGAAGTGGAATGGTTGCTCGGCAACAGGGAGTTTTGGAGCAATGCAACTTTGAATTTGGCTGGATGAGTCAAAAATGCGCTTTTTCAGAGGGCTCTTACTTTGAAAATACACATCAGATCTGGATGACACTTGGTGAATGGGACCCTGGGGGGGCCTACTATCAGTGAGAAGTGGAATGGTTGCTCGGCAACAGGGCGTTTTGGAGCAATGCAACTTTGAATTTGGCTGGATGAGTCAAAAATGCGCTTTTTCAGAGGGCTCTTACTTTGAAAATACACATCAGATCTGGATGGCACTTGGTGAATGGGACCCTGGGGGGGCCTACTATCAGACCGAAGTGGAATGGTTTCTCGGCAACAGGGAGTTTTGGAGCAATGCAACTTTGAATTTGGCTGGATGAGTCAATAATGTGAGATTTCAGGTGACTCTTATTTTGAAACTACAAATCAGATCTGGATGACACTCGGTGACTGGGACCCTGGGGGGGGGCTACTATCAGTCAGAAGTGGAATGGTTGCTCGGCAACAGGGAGTTTTGGAGCAATGCAACTTTGAATTTGGCTGGATGAGTCAAAAATGCGCTTTTTCAGAGGGCTCTTACTTTGAAAATACACATCAGATCTGGATGACACTTGGTGACTGGGAACCTGGGGGGGGCTACTATCAGTCAGAAGTGGAATGGTTGCTCGGCAACAGGGAGTTTTGGAGCAATGCAACTTTGAATTTGGCTGGATGAGTCAAAAATGCGCTTTTTCAGAGGGCTCTTACTTTGAAAATACACATCAGATCTGGATGACACTTGGTGAATGGGACCCTGGGGGGGCCTACTATCAGTGAGAAGTGGAATGGTTGCTCGGCAACAGGGAGTTTTGGAGCAATGCAACTTTGAATTTGGCTGGATGAGTCAAAAATGCGCTTTTTCAGAGGGCTCTTACTTTGAAAATACACATCAGATCTGGATGGCACTTGGTGACTGGGACCCTGGGGGGGGGCCTACTATCAGTCAGAAGTGGAATGGTTGCTCGGCAACAGGGCGTTTTGGAGCAATGCAACTTTGAATTTGGCTGGATGAGTCAAAAATGCGCTTTTTCAGAGGGCTCTTACTTTGAAAATACACATCAGATCTGGATGACACTTGGTCAATGGGACCCTGGTTGGGGCTACTATCAGTGAGAAGTGGAACTGTTGCTCGGCAACAGGGCGTTTTGGAGCAATGCAACTTTGAATTTGGCTGGATGAGTCAAAAATGCGCTTTTTCAGAGGGCTCTTACTTTGAAAATACACATCAGATCTGGATGACACTCGGTGAATGGGACTCTGGGGGGGCGTACTATCAGTCAGAAGTGGAATGGTTGCTCGGCAACAGGGCGTTTCGGAGCAATGTAACTTTGAATTTGGCTGGATGAGTCAAAAATGCGCTTTTTCAGAGGGCTCTTACTTTGAAAATACACATCGGATCTGGATGGCACTTGGTGAATGGGACCCTGGGGGGGCCTACTATCAGACAGAAGTGGAATGGTTTCTCGGCAACAGGGCGTTTTGGAGCAATGCAACTTTGAATTTGGCTGGATGAGTCAATAATGTGAGATTTCAGGTGACTCTTATTTTGAAACTACAAATCAGATCTGGATGACACTCGGTGACTGGGACCCTGGGGGGGGCCGACTATCAGTGAGAAGTGGAATGGTTGCTCGGCAACAGGGCGTTTCGGAGCAATGCAACTTTGAATTTGGCTGGATGAGTCAAAAATGCGCTTTTTCAGAGGGCTCTTACTTTGAAAATACACATCAGATCTGGATGACACTTGGTGAATGGGACCCTGGGGGGGCCTACTATCAGTCAGAAGTGGAATGGTTGCTCGGCAACAGGGAGTTTTGGAGCAATGCAACTTTGAATTTGGCTGGATGAGTCAAAAATGCGCTTTTTCAGAGGGCTCTTACTTTGAAAATACACATCAGATCTGGATGACACTTGGTGACTGGGAACCTGGGGGGGGCTACTATCAGTCAGAAGTGGAATGGTTGCTCGGCAACAGGGAGTTTTGGAGCAATGCAACTTTGAATTTGGCTGGATGAGTCAAAAATGCGCTTTTTCAGAGGGCTCTTACTTTGAAAATACACATCAGATCTGGATGGCACTTGGTGACTGGGACCCTGGGGGGGCCTACTATCAGTCAGAAGTGGAATGGTTGCTCGGCAACAGGGAGTTTTGGAGCAATGCAACTTTGAATTTGGCTGGATGAGTCAAAAATGCGCTTTTTCAGAGGGCTCTTACTTTGAAAATACACATCAGATCTGGATGGCACTTGGTGAATGGGACCCTGGGGGGGCCTACTATCAGACCGAAGTGGAATGGTTTCTCGGCAACAGGGCGTTTTGGAGCAATGCAACTTTGAATTTGGCTGGATGAGTCAATAATGTGAGATTTCAGGTGACTCTTATTTTGAAACTACAAATCAGATCTGGATGACACTCGGTGACTGGGACCCTGGGGGGGGCTACTATCAGTCAGAAGTGGAATGGTTGCTCGGCAACAGGGAGTTTTGGAGCAATGCAACTTTGAATTTGGCTGGATGAGTCAAAAATGCGCTTTTTCAGAGGGCTCTTACTTTGAAAATACACATCAGATCTGGATGACACTTGGTCAATGGGACCCTGGGGGTGGCTACTATCAGTCAGAAGTGGAATGGTTGCTCGGCAACAGGGCGTTTTGGAGCAATGCAACTTTGAATTTGGCTGGATGAGTCAAAAATGCGCTTTTTCAGAGGGCTCTTACTTTGAAAATACACATCAGATCTGGATGACACTTGGTCAATGGGACCCTGGGGGGGGCTACTATCAGTCAGAAGTGGAATGGTTGCTCGGCAACAGGGCGTTTTGGAGCAATGCAACTTTGAATTTGGCTGGATGAGTCAAAAATGCGCTTTTTCAGAGGGCTCTTACTTTGAAAATACACATCAGATCTGGATGACACTTGGTCAATGGGACCCTGGGGGGGCCTACTATCAGTCAGAAGTGGAATGGTTGCTCGGCAACAGGGAGTTTTGGAGCAATGCAACTTTGAATTTGGCTGGATGAGTCAAAAATGCGCTTTTTCAGAGGGCTCTTACTTTGAAAATACACATCAGATCTGGATGACACTTGGTGAATGGGACCCTGGGGGGGCCTACTATCAGTGAGAAGTGGAATGGTTGCTCGGCAACAGGGCGTTTTGGAGCAATGCAACTTTGAATTTGGCTGGATGAGTCAAAAATGCGCTTTTTCAGAGGGCTCTTACTTTGAAAATACACATCAGATCTGGATGGCACTTGGTGAATGGGACCCTGGGGGGGCCTACTATCAGACCGAAGTGGAATGGTTTCTCGGCAACAGGGCGTTTTGGAGCAATGCAACTTTGAATTTGGCTGGATGAGTCAATAATGTGAGATTTCAGGTGACTCTTATTTTGAAACTACAAATCAGATCTGGATGACACTCGGTGACTGGGACCCTGGGGGGGGGGCTACTATCAGTCAGAAGTGGAATGGTTGCTCGGCAACAGGGAGTTTTGGAGCAATGCAACTTTGAATTTGGCTGGATAAGTCAAAAATGCGCTTTTTCAGAGGGCTCTTACTTTGAAAATACACATCAGATCTGGATGGCACTTGGTGACTGGGACCCTGGGGGGGCCTACTATCAGTCAGAAGTGGAATGGTTGCTCGGCAACAGGGAGTTTTGGAGCAATGCAACTTTGAATTTGGCTGGATGAGTCAAAAATGCGCTTTTTCAGAGGGCTCTTACTTTGAAAATACACATCAGATCTGGATGACACTTGGTGACTGGGAACCTGGGGGGGGGCTACTATCAGTCAGAAGTGGAATGGTTGCTCGGCAACAGGGAGTTTTGGAGCAATGCAACTTTGAATTTGGCTGGATGAGTCAAAAATGCGCTTTTTCAGAGGGCTCTTACTTTGAAAATACACATCAGATCTGGATGACACTTGGTGAATGGGACCCTGGGGGGGCCTACTATCAGTGAGAAGTGGAATGGTTGCTCGGCAACAGGGAGTTTTGGAGCAATGCAACTTTGAATTTGGCTGGATGAGTCAAAAATGCGCTTTTTCAGAGGGCTCTTACTTTGAAAATACACATCAGATCTGGATGGCACTTGGTGACTGGGACCCTGGGGGGGGGCCTACTATCAGTCAGAAGTGGAATGGTTGCTCGGCAACAGGGCGTTTTGGAGCAATGCAACTTTGAATTTGGCTGGATGAGTCAAAAATGCGCTTTTTCAGAGGGCTCTTACTTTGAAAATACACATCAGATCTGGATGACACTTGGTGAATGGGACCCTGGGGGGGCCTACTATCAGTGAGAAGTGGAATGGTTGCTCGGCAACAGGGAGTTTTGGAGCAATGCAACTTTGAATTTGGCTGGATGAGTCAAAAATGCGCTTTTTCAGAGGGCTCTTACTTTGAAAATACACATCAGATCTGGATGGCACTTGGTGACTGGGACCCTGGGGGGGGGCCTACTATCAGTCAGAAGTGGAATGGTTGCTCGGCAACAGGGCGTTTTGGAGCAATGCAACTTTGAATTTGGCTGGATGAGTCAAAAATGCGCTTTTTCAGAGGGCTCTTACTTTGAAAATACACATCAGATCTGGATGACACTTGGTGAATTGCAGCCTAGGGGGGCCTCCTTTCAGTGAGAAGTGGACTGGGTTGTTGCCAACAGGGTTTTTTTTTTTTTTTTTTTTTTTGGGCGTCTGTTCGTGTTTGGTGTGTGTTCGTGTTTATTTTGATACTTTGTATTCTCACAGGAGAATATCAGTTTCACTGTGCCTGTCACTCCAGGTCGTGAAAACTGAAGAAAACTAACTCGGTTAACCAAATCAAAAGGAAGATCTCATTCAACTTAACCCAACTTTTATTGTGAAGTCACTGTGAAAACGCTGTTCCCGTAATGCACAGAGTATGCGCGCACCACAGAGTCAATTGAGTGCTCGGTTGACCGTGCTTTCTGAAATGAGGGCGGCCTTGACCGCAGTGTTTTTTTAGGGCTGTCAAATGATTAAAAATTTTAATCAGATTAATCACAGTTTACAAATTAATTAATCATGATTAATCACAAATAATCGCAATTTCCAACTATGTCTGAAATATACCCTTTTTTTCCTGTATTGCATTAACAAAAAAAAAAAACAAACAAACAAAAACGTCAGGACATGATTATATATATTTTTAACACATGATGTTTTTTATATTTAAGGTTCCAAATAAAATAAATATTCAAAAAACTAAAACATGCACACCATAACATAATGTCTGTGTGTGCAGTGCTCCCTCTGCATTCCCTCTAATGTTGGCTTTTGGCAGGAGTTACATTTTTGGGTCTGTAACAAATGTATTACCAGGGCCGTTTCTTCCTATAGGCCAACTAGGCGAATGCCTAGGGCCCCCAAGCCACCAGGGGGCCCCAAAGCTGCATGTTCAACCTCTTCTGAGGAAAATTAAAATGTCCTGTTTTTATCTGTAGCTAGCTCTTGTGTTTATTACACCTCTTATATGCTTAAAAATAAACGTTGGATATAAATAAAATAAACTGCAATGATTTGTGGCATTATTAGTCTGTTGGACCACTGTCACACAGCAAGTGACGTCACGTAGCGGTCGCCGACAGGTACGATGGGAATGATTGACAGCTACCTGTCATTAGCGAGTGGATTAAAAAAACAAACCATAATGGTATCAAAAAGAAAGCCCAGCGGCGCGGAAAAACGGAAGAAAAAGAAGACTGAGGAAGAAAAACGTTCAAAGGATAAAGGTAAGTCAATTGCTGGTGATGTGGGCTGGAGAGGTGGAGGTGAAACCAAGTTTTTTTTTTTGTTGTTGTTTTTTTTTTGCAAGTTTGCTTATTTGTCGCACTATCTAGTGTTGGATAAATGTTAGCTTGCTGTCTGCTATTATCTGTTCGTCACAATCTCAGCTTTAATGTTTGTCTCATGAAAGCTGGCCTGTCTTGCCGGGAATGATTGGCTGACTCCGTAAACCCGTTTATTCAGATTATAAGGAGGGAGGCATGTCGTTGTAGTAGTCTGCTCTGTGTGGAAGTTGTCTCTCACATATTTTACACTTTATTTTATGATTAGTTAGAATTAATTTACTAAGTTTAGTGTGTCTTGTATAGGACTCTAATTAAAACTGTGCCACTTTTTTGTTTTTAATTTAAAGAACTCTTTTAAAGGTCTGTTTTTTAATCGATCAATCAATCAACATTTATTTAATAGAGCCCTTTACAACACATACAGTGACCTAAGTGCGCTCCAAAATAATTAAAGTATACGAATAAAAATAAGTACATAATTTAAAACCAATAAAACAGTATTAAACCAATAAAAACAAATACAAGTAATGTGTTCAATGAGTGTTATTTATAAATACTAGGGATGGTGTTTTCTTCTTATTTTAGACTGTTATGGCAGTGGTTCATTTGTCTTAGTTTTATTAATTTAGTACAATTGGTAAACTAATGCAGAAAACTCTTAAAAGTGGCAACTTTGTAACTGGGTACAAACTTTAAAGGGACACTGTACATCACAATGTTTAGTTTAAAGACAGATAATTTTAATTTTCTGTATTACTGCAACAACGCTGTAATAATAAAATAGAATATGTACTCAGGATCTATTTTTTGCTTGATAACCTAATGAGCTTTGTCGTTGCAGGAGCAATTCTAAAATATTTTGGCGCTCCAGACATTGAGCCTGAGAGATCATCTGAACATCCTGACCAGGAAGCCCCGGGGCCATCACGTGCCTCCAAACCTCCTTCTGTCCAGAAAGCTCCAGAACAATCACTTACTTCAGAACCTCTTTCTCCCCAGGAAGCATCAGCTGCACATTTAGATGGTCAGCTGTCTGTTTTTGATCCAGCTGACCTGCCAGTGGCCATCAGTTTTCTCTGATTCATTCAGAACTGATATAGTAGAGGGCCATTTCAGATCAGTTCTGTTTTTACGTTTCCCAGAAAAGAAGATGGCAGAAAGCTAGGAAGCAGACATTTTGAACGCAATATACTGTGACTGTTACTGTGAATAGTGTGTTATTAGCTGTTGTTCTGAGTGGGAGACTAGTTAAGTATTATTTTAAGCGGTGGTTTGTTTTGATTGTTGAACTTTAAAATACATGTTGATTTGCAATGTTTTATTATTTAAAGTAAATGTTTTTTTCTTTTATAAATTCTCAGTCTGTTTTATTTATTGACATATAGAGGATGATTTTCCTTGTATTATAGTTTTATCGGTTTAACTTGTCTGAGTGGCTCAACTATTAAGACGTTTGATTTTAACTGTAGCCTAGGCTTAGTAGACCATCTAAAGGGTTAGGAATCTCTTCATTACAGTCTGAAAAAATAGGGGCCCCCAAACAACATCTTGCCTAGGGCCCCCATGAAGCTAGAAACGGCCCTGTGTATTACCACAAGAAAAGTAAAACTAAGACATACCACACTTTTTTCTTGCACAATTAAACAGGGCATTCTTAGCCAGTGTTCCTTTTTGTGTAGAAAACAGAAAACTGCTTCAACATTTTTTTAATCAAACAAGTAGAATCCATGGGGCCAGCCGGCTTATCTCCTTCCATATTGCTTTCTTCCTCTGTTCTTCTTCTGCGGCCTGTCCAGGCTTCACATGTCCGCGTGGGTGTGCGTTGCGCGTTGGTCCGCGTGATGTAAAAATCGTCATGAATTCCTGTCCGCTGGGGTCCGCGCGGACGTATTCGCGGACGTCCGCGCAGCAGCCAGATTTTGAGACCGAGTTGCGCTTTGAGCACGTTGGCAGTCTGGGAGAAGGCTGGGGTGAGGCTTCTTCTTCTTCTTCGGTTGCCGGCAGCTTGCATTCCATGCGGGTGCACTACCGCCTCCCGCTGGTAGAGGTGAGGCTTGTCATGATGCGCATGCATTAAACTGCGTTAAAAATTTTAATGACATTAATTACATAAATTAATTAACGCAATTAACGCGTTATTTTTGACAGCCCTCGTTTTTTTGTGTCTGTTTACAAGACAACTGCACTCGGAGCCACTGAAAACACAACTTTTTGAAAATGGGGGAAAGTAGATGGCAATAATAATGCTGACCTCCAGAGTGTCAGTGTCAAACGCTTTATTTTCGTGACCCCAGCAAACTTGCCGGACTACTTTCCTCTGGAACTAAACCGGACAGGATCTCCGCTCACTGGACGCTGTCAGGGGTAAGTCTGTGTGAATGAATGACACTGCTGACTGGGATACCACACAGACTTATGTCAAAAATCCCCAACTGTCCCTTTAAATGCAGAGGAAGAATTTCACTGTACATTCACTGTATCATGACAAATAAAGCACCTTTACCTTTACACTGCCTTATCAGAGCGGAAACGATGCATTTTCACATGAAACGTCGTCGTGTAGCCTGGATTTCAGCCTGCTTCAATTTCCTGTGAATTTCACTTTACAGGGCCAGCAGTGCATTTTCAATCAAAAAAGAGCTGCAGAATAAGGAAATAGTAGTACCCAGGAAGATTTTTATTAGAAAAGACATTAAATAGTACATCTGTTCAGCATTTTAACTTCGGAACTGTTTAGAAATGGTGTTGCATCAAAGTTAAACTTTTCCTTTTTCTGAAATACACTTATAACAAATAAAAATATGTCTTGTGATAAAATAATTGTGTTTGTTTGTTTAATTAATTAATTAATTTTTGCAGTGCCAAATTTTCAGTGTGACATTGCTTCTTGCCATCACTACACAGGTGAACAGGAGTGAAGAGACATTAAAAAAAACCTCATTGACTCATTTCTTGAAACAGTAATTATATTCTCAAAACTCAAAGATCTTTTTTTCAAAACAGCAAAACACCATTTTTCACTTACAAAACCTCATATCTGTCCCAAAACTGTTGGCTCATGTTTCAGAACTTCATTTCTCATAAAAATGATCATTGTCCCTAAAAATAACTATTAGCAGTTATTTGCTTGTGCATTAAAATAGGCACCTAACAGAATATTGAACAATCAAATAAATGCTCAACTTATTGAACCAAGTCATGGTTGGTTGATGTGGTTTATCAGCTTGGTGTTGAAACATATCAGTTTGTTTAAAAGGTCCCAAATGACCAAACCATGACACTATAGGCTGTTTACTGATTTTAAAAAGATCCCTGTAGCTTTTAGAGATTTCTGAATAATAAAAAACAATGCTGAACTTTTATCCAACCCTGCACATTCAGCTCTGAAAGTCTCATGAAAAGACTAATGTTAACAGGAGCGAAGGCCAATATTCACGTCCAGACAATGTTTCCCGAGCAGAAAGTCTCCACCTGGAGACAGCCGGCTCATGGTGGTACTTTCTATTCTCTGCCTGAGGAAGCAGCAGGGAGCAGAATGTCCGCCGTCAATGAAGCTCCCCTGAAAGACTGACACTTACAACCATCATGTTTCCGAGTTTGCAGAAAAATATGCAACGTTATGTTGAAAGCATCATTTAGGTCAAACTGAAAGATTTGAAAGTGCCTTAAGAGCCAGATCAGAGTCAGATCACAAGCAGAACTTTACACACCAATTTTCTCACTTCAGCTTGGGTATGGAAGTCTGTTGTGGAGCCACGCCGCTGGAGCAAATGCCAAAATATTCACCTGTTTTCAAGCAGTTTTTTTGTTCTTCAGACACACGAAGCAGAACCTCTCCCTGCATCGAGGGCACAACAAGAATTTGCAGCCGGTTTGGTCGTGTCCCAGCAGGAAGCCACAGGAGGGACAGGCCCGGATGGAGGGGCAGCCAGTGACCCTCGGCATCGCTGAGAAGGTCATGTCTGGACAGTTCTTCAGAGTCTTTAAGGCCTTATTGAAGCAGCCTCTGTTGTCACAGCGTGGAGACGGGCCTCGCCACTCTCTCAGGCACTGCCAGCAGAAGAAGAAAGGCCTTCTGCGGTCACTGGTGCACACTGTGCACTGAACACAGAGGTTGGTGAAATCACTCCTCGTTGCTTTGGACTGGCAGCCAGGACACTGAAGAGGGAAAAGAAATGTGTGTTAATGCAGACATTTCCCAACATGGAGTCCAGCTTAGGTTTGAAGAAATCAAAACTTCAAGACCATCTTTAAAGGTGCTGTAGGCAGGATTCCACATCTCCACCATGGCGATTTGACCCATCTAAGATGGTGATTTGAAACCCAGCACAGCCAATCCTGTCCTGTTTTCTCTGACATCACGCCCTTACGCAAGTTAAGCCCCTCCCACAAGAACGTGCGACGAACGCCCCTCGACCAATCACAGTTAGAGCCTCATGGGCTCTTCTGATTGGTCAAAGATACCTGGAGCTTTTCAGCTCAGAACAGAGACAGATGGAAACGCTGCGCCCTCACGGTAGTGAAGTTATGCTACACTCCTAAAGGATTACCAATGGATACTCTAACATTTAATCCAAAGAAAACACAGAAAAATTAGCATTGACGAGCAAAATCCTGCCTACAGCAGCTTTAAAGAGATCCCAGAGCCGGCCCGTGGCATAGGCAGTTGTGGCACAGAGGGCACTAAACAAAGTAAGCATTTGACTGCAATCAGCACTCGTGGGTAACTCAGCCTTGTCTCCTTATGGTAACAGAGACACGATCCACTCCTGCCTCAAATCCACTTCATTCTGTGCCTTACAAACTACAACATCCGACGGTGAGTCACCAAAACAGTATAATCACTTGAACCCTTCCCATAAAATAGAGGATGGTATCATCTAATGTGTCTAATTTGATTTAATTTCGGCACTTCCGGGTTAGCGCCGGACCGGTTCCGAGTGTGTTTTCTTTTTTTTATCGAGTCTCTGTACCTGCAGTAACGACACCATACGATGTGATGTGACGGCCGTTTGCCGTTATCTCTTTTTGTTATTTCTTGGGTTGCATTTTTTATTGTAGCCTTAGGCTCAATACAGTGCCATTGATACAGATTGTGAAGATTGATTCTGATTGTGAAGTTAATGTTGTACAACTGATTTATTTATAGATATTGATTTAAATGGCCATTTTATTTATGAAATAATGATTTGTTACTAGTAACTGAACTTTGATGCTGATTTTGTGTTTTGTTTTGCATCTCCTCTCTCTGGCCTTCATTTTAGGTCAGGTTTTTTTTTCCTCCTACCGAAAGAACACTGAAAAAGATTCCTCCTTTGGGAGGTGGCGAGCTGCCCGAGCCTGGTAGGACTTCTTTTTTTTCCAATTCGCGTGGATTATAAAAACTGAACTGAACCTTGCGAACAAACTCAGGATCGTATGAACTGAACTAAACTCTGCGAACCAGCCGAAGAATCGCATGAACTGAAATAAACTTTCCAAACCAACCAAAGATTCTATGGACACCTGAACTGTGCCTAAGGTTGAAGGGTTTTTTTTCCTCCCTTTGGGTTTTTTTTTCCCCCATCTGTGAATTTTCTGTTGTGTTGGGCCCTTTGTTGTTTATTATTGTTTATGTCTGTCATTGTCAATACATTTTCCAAACTCAATTCCTGTTTCCACTGGTTTTCATTCACATACCGAGCTCCCATAGCGAACCTGGTTTCTTTTGTTAAGTCAGATACACCCCTCCATCGCAATAACTCAGCCCTAACGTTTATTTGCTTTAATTCCCTTGTTACACCCCCTAATAAGCGTTACATGTGGCAAGCTAGCCAGGAGCTTGGTGTGAATGAAAATACTCGATCCTTGAGTCTTCAAATTGAGTGGAATTAAAAATTTCTGGTCCGATCCAATTATGGATTTTTTTGAAAGATCTGGTGTTGATATCAACAGCTGTGTCATTGTTTCTGGTGTCACACACACTGAAAAAGACAATGAAATTTTTGATGTTTTGAAACAATATGGTAAATATAAAAAAATAATCGTTGATGACGAAAATAGCCCGTACTATAAAAACCTGATCGTCGAGTTTAAATCCCTTTCTGCGGTTTCACAACTTAAGAAAATTGTCCCTTTCACACACATTTCAGTGAGTGACCCTGAAATAAAATATTGCGTATCATCACCTGAAATTAAAAGCACAGTCACAGCCGGAGCTGAGGCTCATTCCCCCGATTACATAAACGAACTGAAACACATTGCCAGAAGGAGTGGACAAAATTTTGAGGTGGTTCTGCAAGACATGCTGACACAAATCAATGACCATCTGGTTTCAATGAATACGCCGCCATCTAGTGGTCAAGATGAGGAACGACAAACAGTGCAGTCTGTGGACCCCACACTGCCCCTGCCTGGCCAGCAGGGTGCAGCAGCTGGAGTGACAGCCCAACCACCACCTGGTGCAACTGCATATGACTATACTGACCACCAGGGGTCACTGCGTTCACCTCAAAGAATCATTCTCTCCAACACAGATTTAAATCCACCTGGAATTCAAAGAGTTGTTGTGGAACACACCTTGAGTCGGGATGAATTTACCTCCCACATGATGCCTGCCTACAGAATCCGTCCATTCTCTGGAAGAATACCAAAACCTTCGAATGAAAATGATTATGAAACCTGGAAATCAAATATTGAACTGTTATTGGCTGATGTTAACCTGCCTCCAATACAAGTTACAAGAAAAATACTGGAAAGTTTGATGTCTCCTGCTGCAGATGTGGTGAGGGGTTTGAAGCTGGACACTTTACCTGCTGTTTATTTGCAAGTTTTGGATTCAGCGTACTCAACAGTACAAGACGGGGAGGAACTGTTTGCACAGTTTTTAAACACGCTCCAGGACCCCGGTGAAAAGCCCTCCAGCTACCTCCAACGATTGCTGCTGGCAATAAATACAGTGGTTAAAAGAGGAGGAGTTGCAGCATCAGACGTCGACAAGCACCTCGTAAGGCAATTCTGCAGAGGCTGTTGGGACAATGGCATCATAACAAAGCTACAATTGGAACAGAAAAAACTGAACCCACCGCCATTTGCTGAACTACTTCTGCAGCTCAGAACTGAAGAGGATCGACAGTTGACAAAAGAGAGCCTCATGAAGAAACACATTGGCTCCACTAAACAACGTGCAGTCCTCAACGCACAAAGCTGTTCCTGTGGTCACACTGACAGCAGCGCCTCTTCCATCGATGAGCTGAAACAACAGGTCAAAAAGCTGCAGCAGCAAATGTCGGCCCTGCTTGCCCAGACGTCCCGCACCTCTGCAAAGCCAACAAACCGCAGCACACCGCAACCACAAACTGGCAGAGCACAGAACACCAAACCGAGAGCCGGGTTCTGCTTCAGATGTGGAGATGATGGTCACATTGCTCCCTCTTGCAGCCAACCAGCAAACCCAGTTCTGGTCCAGCAAAAACGAACACGTCTCCAGCAACGACAAGCGCTATGGGACGCAAACAACAACAAGAACCAGAACCAGTCAAACTAGGTCCAGCCTCTTCTGCGGGACAAGCAGAGGCTGCTCGACCGCAATGTCCCACACAGCTGTCGCAGAGACCCTTCAACTCAATCCCAAAAGGACTCATTGGCACCAAATGCACTGCTCAAATCATAATCAAAGGAACACCTATTCACTGTCTTTTGGACACAGGCTCACAAGTCACCACAGTTCCAGAGTCCTTCTACCATGCACATCTGCCAGACCATCCACTTCACCCTCTCAACGACCTTCTCGAAGTTGAAGGGGCGAACGGCCAAGTCGTGCCATACCTGGGGTACATTAACCTCGACGTCACATTCCCCCCTGACTTCCTTGGCATCCCTGTGGAGGTTGCCACGCTGGCTTTGGTTGTGCCTGATGTCAAGACCCATCAACCACTCATTTTGGTGGGCACAAATACTCTGGACTTCGTCTACGTCCAGTCCTGTGAACAAAAGCCGGACTTCCACCCTGTCCCATATGGCTATCGAGCGGTTCAAAAGATCCTGGAACATAGACACAAGATGAACAGTGCTGAACATCATGGGCTTGTAAAATTGAACAGTGCCATTCCCCAGACCATTCCTGCCAGAGAAACGGTCCTCCTGGAGGGCATCGCAGTCGCTCATTCTGTGCATGCAGAAAAAGCGGTCATGATAGAACACCCCAGGTCATTTCACTTACCTGGCGGTTTAATGGTGCAGTCCTGCCTTGTTGATTTCTCTGGTTCTCATCCCGTACTCCTGCCAGTTCCTGTGAAAAATGAATCTGAACATGATGTGTACTTACCACCCCGAGCAGTGATTGCTGAAATAAGTGCTTTTCAGTCCGTTTCCTGTGCTCCGCAGGGAACCTCAGAATCCACCTCGTCCCACACAACAAAGCCGTTGTTTGATTTCAACTTTGAAAACTCGCCACTCACACCTGAGTGGAAAGACAGAATCATTGCCAAACTCAACAGTATCCCTGAAGTTTTTGCAGAACACGATATGGACTTCGGCAGAACAGACAGAATAAAGCATCAAATTAAGCTCCTTGATCCAACTCCATTCAAACAGAGACCTCGACCCATCCACCCACAAGACCTGGATGCCGTAAGGGAACACCTGAAAGAACTGGTCAATTCTGGAGTCATTCGAGAATCCGACTCCCCTTTCGCCTCACCCATTGTGGTCGTAAGAAAGAAAAACGGCAGTGTCAGGCTCTGTATTGATTACAGGAAACTGAATTTACAAACGATCAAGGACGCATACGCTCTTCCCAAGCTCGAAGACACATTCACCGCTCTCACCGGATCTCAGTGGTTTTCTGTTTTGGATTTAAAATCAGGGTATTATCAAATCGAGATGGACGAAAGTGACAAGCCGAAAACAGCCTTTGTGTGCCCTCTTGGATTCTGGGAGTTTAATCGAATGCCCCAGGGGGTCACCAATGCGCCGTCTACATTCCAACGTCTGATGGAAAAATGCGTTGGAGAGATGAATTTGAAAGAAGTGCTTGTATTCATAGACGACCTCATTGTCTTCGCGCCAACTCTGGAGGAGCATGAGGAGAGATTGATGAGAGTTCTTAACCGTCTCAAAGATTTCGGCCTGAAACTCTCAGTCGAGAAATGCGCTTTCTTCCAAACATCAGTAAAATACCTTGGACACAGTCTCCAAAAACGGCGTGGAGACTGATCCAGCCAAAATTGATGCCCTGAGATCCTGGCCAGTTCCGACCAATCTCAAAGAGCTCCGGTCCTTCTCGGATTTGCCGGATACTACCGGAGATTTGTCCAAAGCTACTCTTCAATAGTCAAGCCACTCCATGAACTCACCTCTGGATACCCGCCGTCACAGAAGAGATTGAAACTCCTCATCAAACCGGAGCAGTATCACCACCCAAAAGAGCCATTCGGGGGTCGATGGTCATCCGCCTGTCAGAGAGCATTTGAAGAAATAAAAGAGAAACTCACCTCTGCTCCAGTGCTTGCTTTCGCCGATCCGCAGAAACCTTACCTGCTACACACTGATGCCAGTTCCACCGGGCTTGGTGCTGTATTATACCAAGAGCAGGAAGGACACCAGAGAGTCATCGCTTACGCCAGCAGGGGCCTGTCCAGAAGCGAGTCGAGATACCCAGCACACAAGCTGGAATTTCTTGCGCTGAAATGGGCTGTTGTGGAAAAGTTCAATGACTACCTTTACGGCACCAACTTTACCGTCATAACCGACAGCAATCCACTAACTTACCTCCTCACTTCTGCTAAGCTTGACGCTACAAGCTACCGCTGGTTGTCTGCACTCTCCACCTACAGCTTCAAGATCACTTACCGAGCAGGCAAGCAAAATGCGGATGCGGATGGTCTTTCCCGCAGACCTCATGGTGAACTCTCCTCTGACCTGATGTCCCAAAAAGAAAAGGAAAGGATTCTCAGGTTCACAGAAACCCACCTTGAAAGCCCCAACGTCATCACCATTGACCAACACACTGTACAAGCTCTCACCGATCGCCATCTCATCTGTAGTGCTTCCGACTCACCTGATTATGCTCTTGTACACTCTTTGTCCATGTCCGCTGACAGTCTACCAGATAGCTACACTGCTGACGAGCAGTTTGCATCTTTGGTCGTCAATCAGCTGAGCCCATCAGACATCGCTGACAAGCAACGTGCCGACCCTGTGCTCAGACACGTCATCGCACAGTTGGAGACTGGTGAATCACCTCCCCCTACTTTAAGGGAACAACTGCCAGAGTTGCCACTTCTCCTGCGGGACCTATATCGCATGGAGCTCCACAATAATGTCCTCATGCGGAGAAGGCAGCTTGGACCCCAGCTCCAACACCAACTTGTGCTCCCTCAAGAATGTCGTGCAGAAGTGCTGTCGAGCCTACACGACCAGATGGGCCACATGGGCATTGAGCGCACCTTGGACCTCGTCCGAAATCGGTTTTACTGGCCACGAATGGCCAATGACGTACAGACCAAGGTGAGGACCTGTGAGCGATGCATAAAACGCAAAGCACTACCGGAGAGAGCCGCACCACTGGTGAATATCCAGACATCCCATCCACTTGAGCTTGTCTGTATGGACTTCTTGACGTTGGAGCCTGACAAGAGTAAGATCAAAGACATCTTGGTCATAACGGATCACTTCACCAAATACGCAGTTGCTGTACCTACCCCCAATCAGAAGGCAAAAACCGTTGCAAAGTGTCTCTGGGAAAACTTCTTCATTCACTATGGTATCCCACAGAAACTTCACAGTGACCAAGGACCCGATTTCGAGTCAAGAACAATAAAAGAACTCTGTGCATTGGCAGGCATCCACAAAATCAGAACAACGCCATATCATCCACGTGGCAACCCTGTGGAAAGATTCAACAGGACTTTATTGGACATGCTCGGCACTCTTGCAGAACAGGAGAAATCTCACTGGAAGGATTTTGTTAAACCGCTTGTGCACGCATACAATTGCACACGTAATGACACCACCGGCTTCACACCATACGAGCTGATGTTTGGTCGCCAGCCACGTCTCCCGATTGACCTCGTGTTCGGCCTCCCTGTGTCTCAGCCAGCCCACAGCCACTCTGAGTACGTCCAGAAGCTGAGGTCACACCTGGAGAAAAGCTACCAGCTTGCTTCTGAGAATGCTGAGAAATCGATGCAGAAGAACAAAGCACGTTTTGATCGAAATGTCACTGCATCAGGGCTGGAAGTGGGAGATCGTGTGCTCGTCCGCAATGTTCGGGTGCGTGGAAAGCACAAGATTGCCGACAAATGGGAGCCCAACATCTATGTGGTAGTCAAGAAAGCAGCAAACTTACCTGTTTACACTGTAAGGCCTGAGCATGCTGACAAACCCATCAGAACTCTCCACCGTGATTTACTCCTGCCCTGTGGATGCTTACCTGCCACATCACAACTCCAGCCGACACCTGCAAGAAGACCTACAAAAAGGGACTTACCTGCACCTGATCCCGACGAACCGCCATCCGATGATGAAATCCTACCAACGCACTGGTACGAACCACTCACCTTCGAGCCAGTCCAGATTGTCACCAATGCGGACATTCCAAGACCTCAGCCAGAAATCATCACTGCTGCACCAGAAGGAGAATTTGTTGAACCCACTCTCGAGCCTGAACCAGAACAAACAGAACTTGAGCCTCAGACCCAGCCAGAATCAACTGAACCCTCCTCAGAGAATGAAAGTGTGGGATCAACCACTGTTTCCCTAGCACAACCCACCATTGATGCTGATCCAGTTGAACCAGACTCACCTGTCGCTGAAAGCAACTTGCCTCCCGATCCTGTCCACGTACCTGCAGGAGCCGACTTACCGTCTGATCCCGACATGTCCATCTCAGACGATGCACCACCTGTAAGGAGTTCAACACGAGAACGGCGTCCTCCACACCGACTCCAGTACCGTGGATTAGGAAAGCCATTTTTGAAGAGCGTGCAAACCTTCTTTGACAACATGGGCACAATACTCTCATTCGCTGTCATGGGACATGATGAAAGTGCAGCTGACGCCACTGGCCTGCCACATACCAACTGTCAGTCCAACTCATGTACAGGGACGTACATGAGGTCAGGGGGGGACCCTGTAACCCATGTCGCCTGACTGCCCATGAACGCACCACGCACTGATTGGCCCAGGCCACTAGAGGGCACTAAACAAATATGGCCGTGCCGAGCCCACTTCCGGTTTCTCCGGCTGTGACTGTGTTGTTGCGGTGAACCCTCTCTGCCGTGAGAAATTGCCCTCGCTGCGGCAAAACCAAACTAAATGCGCTGAAATCAGAAATCATACCTGCAAATGGTGAGTTACTCCACTCCTCCTGTGTGCCACCGCTTCCAAATATTCCACCTTAAGTAAGCATTTGACTGCAATCAGCACTCGTGGGTAACTCAGCCTTGTCTCCTTATGGTAACAGAGACACGATCCACTCCTGCCTCAAATCCACTTCATTCTGTGCCTTACAAACTACAACATCCGACGGTGAGTCACCAAAACAGTATAATCACTTGAACCCTTCCCATAAAATAGAGGATGGTATCATCTAATGTGTCTAATTTGATTTAATTTCGGCACTTCCGGGTTAGCGCCGGACCGGTTCCGAGTGTGTTTTCTTTTTTTTATCGAGTCTCTGTACCTGCAGTAACGACACCATACGATGTGATGTGACGGCCGTTTGCCGTTATCTCTTTTTGTTATTTCTTGGGTTGCATTTTTTATTGTAGCCTTAGGCTCAATACAGTGCCATTGATACAGATTGTGAAGATTGATTCTGATTGTGAAGTTAATGTTGTACAACTGATTTATTTATAGATATTGATTTAAATGGCCATTTTATTTATGAAATAATGATTTGTTACTAGTAACTGAACTTTGATGCTGATTTTGTGTTTTGTTTTGCATCTCCTCTCTCTGGCCTTCATTTTAGGTCAGGTTTTTTTTTCCTCCTACCGAAAGAACACTGAAAAAGATTCCTCCTTTGGGAGGTGGCGAGCTGCCCGAGCCTGGTAGGACTTCTTTTTTTTCCAATTCGCGTGGATTATAAAAACTGAACTGAACCTTGCGAACAAACTCAGGATCGTATGAACTGAACTAAACTCTGCGAACCAGCCGAAGAATCGCATGAACTGAAATAAACTTTCCAAACCAACCAAAGATTCTATGGACACCTGAACTGTGCCTAAGGTTGAAGGGTTTTTTTTCCTCCCTTTGGGTTTTTTTTTCCCCCATCTGTGAATTTTCTGTTGTGTTGGGCCCTTTGTTGTTTATTATTGTTTATGTCTGTCATTGTCAATACATTTTCCAAACTCAATTCCTGTTTCCACTGGTTTTCATTCACATACCGAGCTCCCATAGCGAACCTGGTTTCTTTTGTTAAGTCAGATACACCCCTCCATCGCAATAACTCAGCCCTAACGTTTATTTGCTTTAATTCCCTTGTTACACCCCCTAATAAGCGTTACACAGTACAGGCAGATGCTAAGGGCGCCGTACACATGGGAAAGAAGAAAAGGTATAACTTTGAAGTTTTTTTTTTTTTGTTGTTTCAAGTTTTCACGTTTCTAAATAGTTGTAATCTTAATTGAAGACAATTAATTCCAGTAGTTTACCATATTATTTACTGAGTCATCCCGCCCCCCAGCTGCCCGCCCCACGCCCCCCTCCTCCACCATCTCCTTCCCAATTCACTCCATGACTGTTTCTGGACCCTCATCAGCGCATGAACAGATGTCAAAACGACCAGAGCTGTCCCGGTGACCCGGAAAGAAAAAGCAAGAAAACGAGGAGGAGAAACGAGAGCAAGACAGAGGTAATGTTAGATGAAATTATGTCAGTTGCGGAACGTGACATTAACCTGGATTAAGCTACATGGATGCAAATCACTAATCAATAAATAGTAATAGTATCAATAATGTGGAGGGGCTTGTTGTGTAAAATAATGTAGTTCATGTAGATAACTACTGGTGTTCTCAGTTTACATTCCTCAGGGAAATTTATACTTGATCATTTCAGACGGTGTTTACATTTTCTTTCATTCTTTTTTTAAACGTTTTTTTTTTTTTTGCCATCTGGGTAGCTAACCTTGGCCCTGCTGGTAATAGTCACTTTTCCGCCCAGATCTTATATCTGTGGGCTCATCGTTAATGTTAATTAAGAGTATGACAGGAGAGGGAATGCTGCTGTGAATATCAGCACTGCTGTGATTCAGTCAGATTTGTATCATAACATCAGTACTGCAGTTCACTGCTGCTTTACATTGTGCTGTTCAGCATTCCACTGTATTGACAATAAACTGAACATCTAATTTGCAAATCAGAAACCAGTGCATTGTATATTGTGCATGCACTCCATAGTGAACATCATACATGTATATGGGTTTTTATTATCATTATTATATCATTTGATTTTATTCTTGGAATCATGTGTTTTTATAATTAGATACTCATTGAAGTCATACTCTTTTCAGATGTGCTGCTGAAGTTTCTAAATCCCCCATGGACCATCTACCACATCTGCTGCTGCTGCCTCCATCTCAGCATCATAGTCCACCTGGGGTGCGGCAGAATCAAGGCTTCATTTGGTGCCTCCACCTCAGAATCAAGTGCTCCTCCTGCCTCCACCTTCACCTCAGCTACACCTTCATGAGAAGAAGCTGGCAGAATTTTACCCCAACATGTGGGCTGCACCGAGAATCTCTGGCTCTCCACCTGTTCCTTCTGCTGAAAGAAGCTTGATGTTTGATTTTCCGTACCATTTGTACTTCATGTTAGGTATTCATATTGTATTTCATATATTCATTTAATTTTGCATTTATGTATCTATAATTTATTATCTTGTTGACTATGCTAATTGGGAATTGTCTTCCTTTAAATAAAACATTTGTCAAAGACAAATCTATAAAGTTTCTTGTTAGTATACAGTATACGCTGGCAATGCAAGGGGGCGCCACCTCAAATCTTGCCTTGGGCGCCGGATTGGTTAAGGCCGGGCCTGAGTCAGAGCATTTCATGACGAATACACACAGTTCACAGTGAACGTGATCAAGAATGGACATAGACATTGTAGTAAGTTGGTCTAAAGTTGGCACTTTACTTTGAAAGAAACTACAACAAGGTCAAAGAGAAAATTCTTTGTCTGTGTTTTTATTCCCAGTGAAGACGCTCTGCTAAGAAATCAGTCACCGCAGAAAGTCGCAATGCCGAAAACATCGATTACTTTAAATCCAACTTTTTAACTGATTGTTTGGACTGATGAATGCTTTATGTTCTGGGCTGAAAACTGCCTCGAAATGCAAAACAACAGAATTTTAAACATGCAGTTCAAAGCGTGATTATTAACTGTGAAAAAATGTGATTAATCAGCATTTTTTAAAAATTCAGGTTTTGACAACCCTAATATAAACATTTCAAAAGAGTTTCTGAATCTCAAGAAGTTTTTCCACTTCATTGCTGTCTTATTACAACCATCATGTTTCCGAGTTTACAGAAAAAAATGCAGCGTTATGCTGAAAGCATCATTTGAGTCAAACTGAAAGATTTGAAAGCGCCTTAAGAGCCGGATCAGAGTCAGATCACAAGCAGAACGTTAACACACTAATTTTCTCACTTCAGCTTGGGTACAGAAGTCTGTCTTGGGGCCACGCCACTGGAGCAAATGCCAAAATATTTACTTGTGTTCATGCAGTCTTGTTTGTTCTTCAGGCACACAAAGCAGAACCCCTTACAGCATTGAGGACACAACAAGAATTTGCAGCCGGTTTGGTCGTGTCCCAGCAGGAAGCCACAGGAGGGGCAGGCCCGGATGGAGGGGCAGCCGGTGACCCTCGGCATCGCTGAGAAGGTCATGTCTGGACAGTTCTTCAGAGTCTTTAAGGCCTTATTGAAGCAGCCTCTGTTGTCACAGCGGTCTGTACGTGGAGACGGGCCTCGCCACTCTCTCAGGCACTGCCAGCAGAAGAAGAAAGGCCTTCTGCCGTCATTGGTGCACACCGTGCACTGAACACAGAGGTTGGTGAAATCACTCCTCATCACTGTGGACTGGCAGCCAGGACACTGAAGAGGGAAAAGAAATGTGTGTTAATGCAGACATTTCCCAACATGGAGTCCAGCTTAAAGAAATAAAATGTTCAAGACCATCTTTAAAGAGATCAAACAATGTTATGGCTTCACTGTCATGTTTTGCTCAGTGGTCTGGTGACTTTACTAGTCATGGTGTCAATCAGTCAAAAAAAATACTCTATGAGACTAAATACAAACTGTAAAAAAAAAAAAAAAAAAAGAAACTAAATGAAGCAAAAAATGAACAAAATATCACAATGACATTGACACTATTGGAACAGATTTTCCTTCTGGGATAAATTAAAGCTAGGGTTGGTGATTTGAATGAGATACATGTTTTTAAATACTGGTTAAAATGATCTTTATGACCCGATAGGAAGCAATTCATGGTGTGTTCTTAAAGTAGTTTGGAAAATATCTGCTATCTACAGCAGGAGTAAAACGGGACAAACAGCAACCAATCGTCTTGACGGGACACCTTTTTTTAAACCAATCAAATCCCTTCGCCGCTCGACCTGCCCCCTGCGCGTACATGTCAATGGCGTGCACTGACCCTGATTCAGTGCACGCGTAGAAGGACGGAGCGTCGTTACAGAATGGCGGAGAAGAATGTTTGGGGCTTTACTTACCGGTGAGTGCGCCATAACTTGGCATAGTGCAAATAAAGAAAAATGATGAAACGAAGCGCTGAGGACAGGTTACGCCAGGAACGCACTGGACGCGGAAGTGCTGCGCGCACCGCGCACCGCGCGCGGAACGTCTCTGCGTCTCCGCTCCCAACGGAGCTCCTCCAATGGGGTGGGAGCTGGGCGGAGCCTTGGGGAGATGCTACATTCGTTCTACATGCTAGTTTTCCAAGATCACCAACCCTAGCTTTAAAGGGCAACTTCTGTTTTTTGACACCTGGACCTTATTTATAGGTGTGTGCATGCTCATATACTCACTCAGACAAACATCGTGCAGCTTGGAGTCCTTCAGAAGTTATTAAGATCCAACCGGATTTAGCGGGGGCCACGGCAGTGGAACTTCAGCGCAGGACATAATCTCTGCAAAATCGCTCATTTCAGCAATATTTCTTCATCCATCACCAGTGTTATCATAAAGTCAGCTTGTCTACCGTCTTCAGGTGGGTCAGCTGACCCACCTGAAGATGGTCAGATGGCCAGGGGCGGCCGGCGCGTGTGTCCGGTCGCCTGCCTGCGGAACCGGGCCTGGAGGCTAGGCCGCTGGGTCGGGGGAACCATCCGAAACGGCGGCGGCGCTGGGCGCCGGGCCGGGTGGAGGGTCCCCGTGGTGGCCCCGGGTTGCCTTTCGGTCAGGTGTTGGATGCTCAAAGCTCTGCTCTGCTCTGTTCTGATGGGATCTGCTGCTCTTCGCTCTGCTCTGACACCGTGCTAACTTAGCCACAATTAGCTCGGATGGGAACGCCGCGGAGCTCCTCTCCACCGCCGTGTTTATGCGGCGGGTCCCTGTGCGCTCCGCGGCCGGCACAGAGCGCGTCTCCACCTGGGAGCAGAGATCCGGAGCTCTCCCATCAGCCTCTGTGGGGCAGCTCCACTCGGCCCCTGGAAGCTGCGGCCTGCTTCACGCACCTCCGTGGAGCAAGCTTCGGCGCGGCAGCTCCGGAGCTCCGCTCCCGGGCGAGACGCGCGGGGACCTGCTGCGTAACCACGGAGGCGTGTGAAGCAGGCCGCGGCTGCTGGAGCTCTCCCGTCGCCTCCGTGGAGCAGCTCCGGGCCGTTTACCCAATCGGCCCCAACTCGGCCCCTGGAAGTCAGGCACTCAGGCGCCTTGACAGCCGAGGCTGACTCAAAGAGCCTCTCTGCTGGGGAGAGGAGCTCCAACGTTCCCATCCGAGCTAATTGTGGCTAAGTTAGCGAAAACTGTCAGCTGACCCACCTGAAGACGGTAGACGAGCTGACTTTATGATAACACTGGCGATGGATGAATAAATATAGCCGAAATGAGCAATTGAAATGAGCAATTTTGCAGAGATTATGTCCCGCGCTGAAGCTCCATTGCCGTGGCCCCCGCTAAGTGCGGCTAAATCAGGTGGATCTAAATAACTTCTGAAGGACTCCGAGCTGCACGATGTTTGTCTGAGTGAGTATATGAGCATGCACACACCTAGAAATAAGGTCCAGGTGTCAAAAAAACCAAAGTTGCCCTTTAAGTTATTCTTTTCTTTGTTACTGTAATAATAACCAGTACAACCACATTTAGACTTCTATTTGTAGTTACTGAAAATCTCCTGCTTCTCACAGCAAATCTGGGGTAAAATATTTGACAATTTCCGGCTTAAATTGGTGCAATTATAAGACATAAATAATAATATTTGAGTGAATGTGCAATACATGAAGTAATACTCACTGATTTTGTGTTGAAGCAGTCCCTGGTGTTTTCAGATATTTTGTTTTCAAAGTATCGGATTTCTTCAGGGGTCAGAAGAGCCATTTGACGGACTTCCTCAAAGGACCACTGAGCATCACAGTCAGGCATCCCACAAACAAAGAATCTCTGGCCCTTCAAAGGTCAAAGAGCAAAAGAAAATCATTCATTGAAGGACAACAACAGACGAAAGCCTTTATTATTGGGACCAACGCTAACTTAAACTGTTTTCATCTCTTTTATTTAGAGGCTTTATTTTTATGTGAACTTTCATGAAATTTTAACCATGTATTTTAAAGGTGAAATACACGATTTTCTCGAAAAGACGAAGCCCCACGTCTGTTACTCATTTTTTGAACAACGCGCATGCGCCAGACCATCCGCCCGGCTCTCCTGCTTCTCCCAGGAAACGCGGAAGTGTCCGAGCGCGATCTCCTCTTCTCCGGCGTGCACGGCTCTGTTTACAGTTTCTGCGATCCGCCTCGCTCATAAATAAAGCTTTTTTTCCGAAACAGTTACAGTTTCATTATGTCAGACTCGCCATCAGTAAGTACTAGCTCAGAAGCTCACCGGCTACATAAACACTCTGAATGCGCAAAAGGGAGAAGCTGATTGGGCGCAAGCACGGAGAACCGCCTTACGAAAGCAGCTCGCCAGAATGATTGACAAACAGACCCACCAATTATTTAGGTGATCCACCCGGAAATCAAAATATTGTATTACACCTTTAATTTATTGAAGCTTTATTTCAATTATTTTGTAATTGAGTTAAATTGGTCTCTTCAAATTGGAGAAGTGGATGAATAAGGTAAAATTTTCAAGGTGAATGAGTAAAATATTTAAGGTGGACTGGTTGAAAAATAAAGGGTTTAAGGTGGACTGGGGGGTAAATAAAGGGTTTAAGGTGGACTGGTGGATTAATAAAATGTTTAAGGTGGACTGGGGTAAATAAAGCTTTAAGGTGGACTGGGAGTGACCTGAACCTTGGACAGACCTGGTCCAGCTGCCGGCGGCACCAGTTGGTGAGAGACGTCGGGGTGACGGCGTGACCACAAGACATCAGAGCTCTGGGAGACGGAAAGTTGTCCAACTCAACTGTGAATGATGAAGGGATGTGAGAAAAACAGTTCAGAGTATCAGACTGACACAGAGTGGACTCCATGAAGTCTTCTACCCACTGAGGACTCACAGTCTAGTTGATCTTCTTCAGCCACGATGGTCAGAGTCGGATCATCCGGGTCGTAGCGCTTCTCCTCTGGTGTGGATTCTCTCTCTTTACTGGTCTCCTCCTGCCTGCTCTCCCTGGATCCCCTCTTCTCTGAGTCTCCTCTCTCTCTGTGGATCCTCTCAATTTCACACCGGAGCACTGTTTCACAGACAATGGGTGATTTATGAGCCTCAGGAATCGCAGCTATAATTAGTGGAGTCACATTTTGGTTTGAAGATAATGGTCTTTGATTACAGTTTTACTAATAGTTTCTTCTTTAGATAAGTAAATAATAAATTTAGTTCACCAACTACTGAAACATAGTTTCTTTATTTGTTAGTGAAGATTAACACTCAATTATAACTGTTGTTAGAAAATCCTGCTTTAACTCACATGAAAGTTGATTAAGTTGGTTGATTTTCTTTTTTAGAAGCAGAACTCTCATCTTCTCCATCTGCTCCTCGGTCTCACACAGGTCGAGGATCTTCTTCTCTCCTCTTGGTCCCTGAAGTCCCGTTTTTGCAGGTGAGTCTCTGCTTTCCTCCTGCTTGCTCCCACTGGATCCCATCTTCTCTCAGTCTCTTCTCTCTCTAAGATCCTGTCACCTTCACATCGGAGCAGAGATTAACAGAACTCAGGTGATTTACAAGCATCACAAGAGGAAATCCCCAAAACTGCCAATCGCTTGTCCTCCCTTGAGCATGTGACAATCTTATCAGATGGGGTTTTCCTGTGATTAAACAAAACAGAAAGCAAAACCTTATGAACTCTTTTCTTTCTGTTTGTTCAAGTGAAGTATAAACAGCTCACCTGAGCAGTGATTATTGAAAAGTGGAACCTGGAGGAGGGAAAAGCTGCAGACTCTGGACTCCAAACAGGAACCAGCAAAAAAAAAAAAAAACAAAAAAAAAAAAAAAACGAAAAACAAACAAAAACCAACCATGGATTCATGTGACGACATGTTTGTTGTCAACAAATATAATGTCTTGTTTGAATAGTTCTTTGGAGGACTTGTATATAAAGTTTACTGGGATGTTATTTCACTGTGTCTCTGACATTTAACCAGAATTCAAAGGTTTTACTGATACTTCTCTGAAACCAGATGACACCGATCAACTTGTCAAATTAGAAGCTTGACTTAAAGACATAAAAACCTGGATTAGTCATAATTTTCTCCTCCTAAATTCAGATAAAACAGAAGTCATGTCATTCGGTCCACAACAACTGGGGGAAAAATTATCTGGACCAATTGAAATCCCCAAATTAAATGCCGCGTGACCACAGCGCCTGTCGGTTGTTGACATACCCGGCTCAGTCGCATGTTATTGCAAGTCACGCACGGGGGCTGGCATTGGCCCCCGCTCAGCCAATGAGCTGCCTTCACACAAAAATAAAACAATTGTGAGAGACCCCAGACCAAACCGCGTCTTTGTAAAGTATTGGAGAAGCGCGTTTTGCTCATGGCTGGTCAGGCTGGAGACACATGGTGTCCTGCACAGAACGCAGCCAGAAGACAGAGGGGAGCAGTGTGAGTTCTCCTGCATCAGCTGCACAGGACTGATAAGACTTCCTGAAATGTTGTATGTACCACTGAGTTCATGTAATAAATCCTCTCTCTGTTTCCTGGACTTGTCTTTGCTCGGTAGGGATACGAGATGGTGGACTTTCCTCAAATCATGAGGTTTTACTTTGACTTCAAATTATATATTCAAGTCAAATTATATATTTAATAAAAAAACACTGAGGTTCCACCAAGAGATCACTTTGTTAAGTGCCAGAGATTGTTTTTCTTTACTCTGCCACGACTTCTTATTTTAAAATATTATGAACAGAACTGAACTACAGCAGTCATTTTACCAGTGGTAAATACTTTAATTTTCACAGATGTTTGGTGTTGTACCAATAAAAATATTACCGTTGTCCAACAGTAATGAGTTAATATCACGCCACAAGGCTGGACTGCCACCAGGGGGCACCAGAGAGCAGCAAGGAAAAAATATATTCTTTGGGGTTTTTTTGTTTGCTTGTTTTTTGCTTCTAAATTCACGAAGAATAGAGGATAAACATATATAGGAATTTTTAAAACATATTTTAAAAGCAAATTATTATTAAATAGAATAAATCAAGGCTCCAGTTCAATTTTTATGTTTTTAAAAAGTTTTTCATTTCCAAGGTAACATTGAGAAAATTATGTCTGTTTTCACAGAAATGGCTGAAACAGTGAAATCAATGTCGTCAAGCATGTCAGACCACGAGTCAAGACTGTTGGCTGTTTCTGTAATGAACATTTAAAATAGTTTCTAAATGTTGAAGCGTGACGTGTGTCATGTTTGAGTGCTGCTCAGCTATATTTGACTGAAGATAAAGTAGAGTTTGGATTAAACTACAAAACTTTAAAGGTGCATAATGCAACATTTAATCCATCTGTCTACGCTGAGCAGGTCCTGTTCTGCATATCTGCTCATGTACAGAGGTGAGTTGACAGAAACATGAAGGAAATCATTCCAGACAGAAGTGATGGAGAGAGTCTGAATGTGCTTCTCATCTCTTTGAAGCTTCAGAGAGGCGGATCGAGGAGTTCATCAAAGAGGAGGACAAACCCAAACCCCACAAGCAAAGATTTAGGAGGAGTCCCGTCTTCATCGGTCTTGTTGTGTTTGGCTGTATTTTACTTGTGGTTGTTGTTAGAGCTATTTCTTAGTTTTTGAGTATTTTCTGAATATTTTCTTATTTATTTTTGTTTGTTATTTCATATAGTGGTTATTTTGTTTAGATTTATTATTTGTTTATTTTTCATGTTTGATTTGGGTAATTGGCACATTATTTTCTGTTAGGCTTGATTTTGTAGAGTTAATTGGTACCACCTGCACTTGGAGGTTATTTAGGGAGGCTGCAGGTAGAGGATCAGGGTGCACCTGGGTGGGGCTATGGTTTTTTACCAGCGCGAGAGAAGCAACAGGAAGTGATCGCTCCAATTGTTTGCTTGCCTTGGAGAAAAAACCATGACAAACCTCACTGGAATTTGTTGGACTATGTTTTCTTTTGCCTGCGTAAACCACAACCCGGTGCATCAGTGGCAGTTTGAAGTTTGAGTTTTGAGTTTTGAGTTTTGTTGCATTTAGGACAAATAGCCACTACAGATGTAATTATCTTGTGAGAGTCATGTGAAGGAGAACTGTTCAGAAACATGATTTCAGCTTTTAAAGCAGAATCTAAGATTTCATATAATTACAGGATTCATTTTAATGTTGATGAGTTCATCACTGACAGCTCTGCTCTGTTAGATCTGAAATACATTTGTTTAGATATGGAGAAGTAGTTTTTAGTAACAATGCAGTGGAGATAAAATGTCTCCATCTCAGTAGAAATAATTAAGCTAGAAATAATGCCTCCTTCATCACCCATCAAGTCTCACCCCACATGTCCGCGTTCACTTTTTAACTTTTAAATCACGTTTACTCAACATTTTCAAATGAAAATACAAAACTATTTTTGTTTTTGGTGTCTCTTTACAAGACAACGGAGCCACTGAAAACACAACTTTATGAAAATGGGAGAAAGTAGAAGACAATAATAATAATGCTGACCTCCAGAGTGTCGTGGCTCTCAGTCCTTATTCTCCTGAGACTTGGTAGTTTTAGTCGAGTTGCTGGATTTTCAGTTCAACTTCATCGTCTGTCCACATGAATGACCGTGTTCTCCCACTGTTACAGAATATTGTTCTCTCTGTGCATTTGTGTGTGATTTCATAACAAAATCATCAACTATAGTGGCCCAGTGTGCTAACTGCATTTAATGTTTCTAAATGGACACAGTTTTCAAGACGCTGCCTTGTCAGAGTGGAAAGATGCGTTTTCACATGAAACGTCGTCAAGTAAAAAATTCAACGTATTTCGTAGGGTCAGCAGTGCATTTTGAATCAAAAAAGAGCTGCAGAATAAGAGAATAGTACCCAGGAAGATTTTTATTTGAAAAGACATTAAACAGTACATCTGTTCAGCATTTTAACATCGGAGTTGTTTATAAATGGTTTTGCATCAAAGTGAAACTTTTCATTTACCTGAAATACACTTATAACAAATAAAAATGCTTCTTGTGATAAAATAATTGTGTTTTATTCATTTTTTAATTTTTTGCAATGCCAAATTTTCAGTGTCCCATTGTCTGTTTCTTGCCATCACTACACAGGTGAACAGGAGTGCAGAGACATTAAAAAAACCTCATTGACTCATTTCTTGAACCAGAAATTATATTCTCAAAACTCTAAGATCTTTGCGAACAGTCTTCCAGTTCAGTTTAACACCATGGTTCATTTGCAAAACCTCATATCTGTCCCAAAACTGTTCACTCATGTTTCAAAAATACATTTCTCATACAAATGATCATTGTCCCCCAAAATAACTAAATTTAATTGCTTGTGTATTAAAATATGCACCTAACAGAATATTGAACAATCAATGCTCAACCAATGCTCAATTTATTGAACCAAGTCAGGTTGGGCGTGATGTGGTTTATCAGCTTGGTGCTGAAACATATCAGTTTATTTGAAAGGTCCCAAATGACCAAACCATGACACTATAGGCTATTAATGAAAGATCCTTTCGAGATTTCTGAATTCGCTGCCTTATCACAGTGGAAAAGATGCGTTTTCATATGAAACGTCATCGTGTAGCCTGGATTTCAGCCTGCTTCAATTTACTGTGAATTTCACACAAAGAAACTCAATGTACTTCACAGGGTCAGCAGTGCATTTTCAATCAAAAAAGAGTCTGCAAAATGAGAAAATAGTATTACCCAGGTAAAGATTTTTATTTGAAAATACATTAAACAGTACATCTGTTCAGCATTTTAACATCGTAACAGTTTCTATATGGTTTTGTATCAAAGTTAAACTTCTCATTTACCTGAAATACACTTATAACAAATAAAAATGTTTCTTGTGATAAAATAATTATTTTGTTTTATTTGTAATACCAAATTTTCAGTGTCCCATTGTCTGTTTCTTGCCATCACTACACAGGTGAACAGGAGTGCAGAGACATTAAAAAAAAAGAATTCCCAGTTCATCTATTGACTGTTCATTTACACCTTTTCTTTATTGGTTTGACTCATTTCTTGAACCAGAAATTATATTCTCAAAACTCTAAGATCTTTGTGAACAGTCTGACAGTTCAGCTTAACACCATGGTTCATTTGCAAAACCTCATATCTGTCCCAAAACTGTTCACTCATGTTTCAAAACTACATTTCTCATACAAACGATCATTGTCCCCAGAATGCATTGTCTCTTTGGCATTGTGTGAACACTGGAAGTTAAACTGTTTAGATGTGTTGTCATTACAGCAGAGGACCATTGAAAGGTCCCTCATGTCCATCTCTCAGCCCTTCTGTGACAATGACTGTGTTTGATATTTTGTTGTGTAACTAAAAGAAAACAATTCTAGACACCGGTAAAAGAGAAAAAATGAGATTTTTCTGTAAAAAATAAAATCCTCCAAATGTTCACTTCATAAATTGCAGTCATGCTGCTGGGGAAATTGCAATTATTTTTATTCACACACAAAGTAGCTTCCATCCATCAGAGTACACCATACTGTAATATACAGTGTTATTTCTGAGGCCCAGTAGGTGGCGCACTAACACTAACAGATGAACTCAGAGCAGGTTTTCAAACTCTAATATGCTGGGAGCCACCTCAGAGCTAGGTGTGTATAAGGCTGAAATCCCCAGAAGACCGCCAGCACTGGCAGTGAAACCAGCTGATAGCGTCAGCGCTGCGACTTCCTCTGAAACCTCTTCTTGAGACACCACCTCCTCTAAAACCTCAGTGAAACCTCTGCACACCCTGACTATGAGTCAGGAAGTTCACCCACCACCACTGCATTCTGCAAAGAGTCACAATAAGGCGTGGTGTTGATCATCAGAAGTGGGTTTCAGAGCAGGTCGCTGCCTTGACACTTTTAACAGTTTTCACTTCGCCTCACAAATGGGGTGACACACAACACTTCTCATTCCAGATTTGACATGAAAAGTAACGAAACTATTGAGATGAACTGAACAGCAAGAACATAAATAATGGAGTCATTAATGCACACATAACAGCATTATTAACAGCTGCTCCAGAAACCTATGAAATAGTTGAAACCATGTGAACACTGTCATCACTCTGAAGATCCTGTGTTTTATTTTACAAGTTCTTGCTGCTGTGTCTTCATTTCATTGGTCACACACTGCTCTGATGTGTGGCGGCCAAGCGTTCATAGCGACGTCGCTTTTTGATCCTTCGATGTCGGCTCTTCCTGTCATTGTGAAGCAGAATTCACCAAGCGTTGGATTGTTCACCCACTGATAGGGAACGTGAGCTGGGTTTAGACCGTCGTGAGACAGGTTAGTTTGACCCTACTGATGATGTGTTGTTGCAGTAGTAATCCTGCTGAGATGAGATGAGATTTTCTCCTGATATCTTCAGCCATGTTTAAAGGGCATGTTGTACTGCTGCTGATCAACTGGCCAAGAAATGTCAATTCACAGAGAAACGCTGGAAATTCAAGGTGAAGATGGAAAGAAAAGAGCTCTGACTCAGAGCTCTGTGGACTGTGTGCAGAATTTGTTCATTATTTCACCGCAATTTGAGACACAAAAACCTTTCAGAGTGGTGTGGACTCCATGAGTTTTAAACTGTAACTCTCCTCTCAAATCGTAACCATTTTCCCCGTTACACAACAGTTTCTGAACAATACCAGGTCATAAGGTATTCTTTATGAGTAATTTCAATAGTTTTGTGTATTTTGTATGTATTTCACGAATAGACAGTGTGATTACCCATCTTATTTATCAGGAGAAATACAAACATTATCGAAAACATTTTTGTCAAATGATGAAAAAATATCTACAAGTTCATAAAAATAGAAAATGCAGTTCACAGATGGTCTGTGTGTGTGTGTGTGTGTGTGTGTGTGTGTGTGTGTGTGTGTGTGTGTGTGTGTGTGTGTGTGTGTGTGTGTGTGTGTGTGTGTGGAGTTGCCACCAGTAACTCTATTTCTTTGACAAAGTGTCTAGAAATGACTGTTGTGTTTGACACAATATACATGAAGCTGAATTGAAATTGAAACAAATGAAAAGATCAGGAGGAGAAATCAGAGACTCTCTCTGGTCCTCAAGCAGGTTTTTCACTGGTGTCTGATCCTGAAGAGGACAGACCTTCTTCAGCCCCTCTTGGGTTCAGAGAAATTCCTTTTTTGTTGCTCTTGTCTCCTTTCTTTCTGCCTTGTAATGATGCCTTCAGAACAAGTGGAATGGTTCTTTTCAGATAATATCCAGCAGCAGCCGTGAACAGAAGCAGAATGAGGTTCAGGACAAATGCTGCTGTGATGAAGAGTTTGCGCTGATAAACCTCAGCACAGTGCGACTCCTGCAGAGGGAGAGAAGCAACAGATCACACATTTAGTCACACATTTAGTCAGAGCAGTTTCAGTCGATCCTGTAGTCATCAGTCCCTGGTTGGTCATGCATCAATCCTACATGGATTTCACCGTTATATTGCTTTCACACTGCTGAAAGAACATCCTTTTTGTTACTGTTATTTGACCAAAACCGTCTTAATTATTATCAAGTAGTTCAACAAGTGACACAACATCATGAAAAACATAAGTTGTGGTCTTCCTGAGAAGAGGTGAGGTTCCTCTATTTAGTCCCTTGTGGCTCCACGAAGCTCTCACAACATGAAATGTGAATAAACATGGAACTTATTTTATTACAGTTTCACACCACAGCACTAGGGATGCACATTTAAAAAAAAAAAAATATGACCGTTAACCGACGCCCTTTAACCGGTTAATAACCGTTAACCGATAAGATTTAAGGCCAGTCCATGCTTCACATGTCCACGTGGGCGCGCGTTGCGCGTTTGTCCGCGTGATGACCGATCACCGGACGTCCGCGCAGCAGCGGATTTTGTAACGGCGTTGCGCACAGGTCACACCGGAGCGCCACAGCAAACAAAACAAAACAGCCTGATGGCTCCACAGAAACACACCCAGAGAGTGAAAAACTCGTGGACGGACAGAGCAGACTGTCTGGAGGGAGGAGAAGGTCTGCTGACAGAAGTGAAATGAACTAATCGCTCGGCCGCCGCCCCGCGATTGAGAAACAGAAAAAAAAGGCTAAATTAACTTTGATATTAAATGATAACGTACTGACAATGTATGTGCTTAATTTTCTCTAAATAATCTGTAACAAAGGAGCAGAGAAACAGTCTGTAGTGCCGGAAAAGCTGCTGGAGGACCAGTGCGCCTGTATGGAATGGAGCGCTGCTCATCGGTGGAGCGGAGGCTCCAAAGCGGGCGCAGACATTGGAAGCAGGACAAGCCTTTAAATGCCCTGTTGAGTGGTTAAATGCTGCCGCTCCGACATTCCGACGCACCACCATTTAGACAGATCACCATTCCGAAATACCGCTGTTCCGACACGCAGACGTCTCACCATTCCGACACGGAAATGTGCGCTCCGGGTGAGTGGCTGACTCGGCGCAGTGCGGTGCTTAACTGCAGATTTACAATGACAGCAAATTCTCATCTAAACTGTAAAAAAACAGCTACAAGATTTAGATATAATTATCAGTATTGCAGGCTTCAATCATCTCCTGTTGCTTTTTAAATTATGTGGAGAGTGAGCGCGCTGGTGATTTGTGTTCTGATTAATTTCCTAAATAAAGTTTTAGATTCTGAATTCCGATTTTTAAACAGTTCTGATGGAGCTTAATGTTTATCTGGATGATGCAGCTTCATACCGAACAATTTAACTGTAAATCTGGACGACCCGCGGCGTCTGGAGATAAAAAATAATATTCAGTGTAACGCCGGTTTTGAGCCACATGCGTAAATGCGCACAAAGATACACACCCAGAATAAATCAGTGAATTAAGGAGTCATCTGCAGCGCCATCATTGATATTTGTAATATAATGCCAGCGTGCATGAAGACGCACGGCTCTGTGGAGAACTCCTCCAGCTTGAGCAAAAAAAAAAAAATAAATAAATAAATAAATAAATAACCTCTCTTATTAACAGGTCAAAGTTCTTGTTATCGTTAACGGTTAAACGGTTAACCATGTGCATCCCTACACAGCACAACACGAAATGATTCGTCACTCTTGGTTCAAAAGGGATTCAAACAAAGGTACAAGTAAAATTGGGAAAAACAGCTAAAAACCACAAGAGGAGGGGAAAAATGGTAGAAATGCTTGAAAAACCTGAAATGCCTAGAATTTCTAAAGGAAGTACATTAAATGTGATTGGAAAAAAATCATGCAAGAGGTTATATGGTTAAAAGAGCTACAATTTCAAACTTGCAAACAAAAAGTGCTTGAAAAGAGGAGCAAAATTGTTAAAATCAGGCAAAAAAAATAGGTTGATCAATAAAAGGCTCACTATTCTAAGCTGTTGTTAAAGGGACTTAAGGCAAGATTTGTGAAAAACTACACATGCATTTCCACTTTATTCAATGCTAATGGGTCGTGAAGCATTAAAAACCTAAAATAACAGGCCAATCCGCGTATCTGTCTGCTGCCTTATACAGGCTGTGTGCCAAATAATTTGTTGCTGTTCGCGTCCGAATTTCCCGTGCAATCGTGGGGATGTGACGTAAATTGACGCTGTATGCGCGTTGCCGAACAGGAAGAACATGGCCGCCGTGGACACGGACTCAAACACTGCTGGGATCAGGGGCGGGCAGTGTTGCCAACTTGGTGACTTTCTCGCTAAATCTGGCGACTTTCCAAAGCCTCTTTTTGACTTTTTTGTCAAAAGTAACTAGCGACAAATTTAGCTGCTTTTTCTGGTGCTCTGGAGACGTGACAGGACGTCTCCGCTGTCCTCAGCAAGCAGCGGGGGCTGCGTGAGCCTCTCCCCCGTCCCAAAGCACTCACAGGCGGCCAGTCTCAGCAGCGCTCCCTGCTGAGTTGGGGCCGATTGGGTAAACGGCGCGGAGCTGCTCCACGGCGGCGACGGGAGAGCTCCAGCAGCCGCGGCCTGCTTCACGCGCCTCCGTGGTTATGCGGCGGGTCCCCGCGCGCTCCGCGGCCGGCACAGAGCGCGTCTCCGCCCGGGAGCGGAGATCCGGAGCTGCCGCGCCGCGCATTGCTCCACGGAGGCGCGGAAAGCAGGCCGCGGCTTCCACGGGCCGAGTGGAGCTGCCCCACGGAGGCTGACGGGAGAGCTCCGGATCTCTGCTCCCGGGCGGAGACGCGCTCCGTGCCAGCCGCGGAGCGCGCGGGGACCCGCCGCATAAACACGGAGGGGATACAGTCAGGTCGGCACCACTCCAAGTCGGCCCCGGCCGACAGCCAGTAAAATATTATATACATTTCATTTCACTGAAATAACGGTCGTCATGTATACATTTAAATCACGTGTCAAACTCCAGTCCTCAGGAGCGGTGACCCTACATGTTTTAGATCTAATTGTAAATCTAACTGTACTGGCTGACCAAACTTCAGGGGTGGAGAACATTACAATAAAATTATAATGCAGGCGACTGGTTTGATCATGCAGCGTTCGCGGATCACATGCCGGTCACATGATCTGGTCACATGACCAGACAGCCGCTCGTGCTGTGCGCTCCTAGCTAAGCTACTCGGTTCAAACAGGACGTCAAACATGAAGCTCCAGGTCCATTCTCCACCTCCAGCCTGTCAGTCACCATAACCACACAGTTTGTCCTCCAGCCCCCTGCCTGCTACGTGAGGAGAAGCAGCGCTGCCGGCACGAAAAAAAACTGCAAATCGTCGCGGCGCAGCCGGCATCGCTGCACTACGATTCCCAGAATGCCTTGGGACCGGTCACATGACCAGACAGCCGCTAAGCGCTGCGCGCTCGTAGCTAAGCTACTCTGACGTCAAACATGACGCTCCCAGGTACATTATCCACCATCGTGATTAAAAAAAAAAAAGAGAGACGCTTTTGGCCGAATTGGTAAGCAGTTTACAGTCAAGTCGGCACCTACCAACTCGGCCACTCGAGAGCCCCCCCCCGCCCGCGAGGCTGACTTGGCGAGATGCCGACTTGGCTTGATGCCGAGTTGACTGTATCCCGGGGCCGGGCCGAGTTGGCCGGGGCCGACTTGGAGTGGTGCCGACCTGACTGTAAACCGGAGAGGATCTCCGCGACGGATTTAAAAATGAATCGTTAGATTAATCAATGCATCGAAGAACTATTTCCTAGATTAATCGATTACAAAAGTAATCGTTTAACGCAGCCCTATTATCAGCGTTATCCCGTGAGTCAAAAAATAAAAATAAAAAAATGACCGAAGCCGGGCAGGCACCCGAATAAATATTGGATATGCGTTTGATTCATGGAGGGAACTTCAGCTGCATTTGGGAGTGAAAATGGATGCTTACAAAAATCACATAATATGCGCTGTGGTCCTGCAGTAATCCGCGACATAGTAAACAGCAGGAGCATCCCTGGTGCAGCGCTGTGAAGACGGACATTCTGTAAAATGTTTGTGCGCGCTCCCGTGCCGCCTTGGCTGGTGGCTGCAGTTCCCCGCAGCACCTATCGCGGCATGAGGTACATTTTGAAAAGTTGCCTTAAGTCCCTTTAAAACTTCATAAATGCATCATAACATATTTTGCTCGTGCATCAAAACTATATATGAAAGTTTCATAGTGAAACTTCCCAAGCTTCACTAGTCTCGTTCTAAATATTTAAATGTGTTTTGCGGCTCCAGATCAGCTTGATTTGGAGGAAAGTCTCAAAAATGACTTCCTCACAATGACTGGGTTTTATTTTAACTTTCATGATCCACATATGATGAGTGCAGCAGTGCTGTGAACCCACTTCTGCGCTTTTGTCCTCTAAAATTAAGGTTGAGATGTTTTTTACATCCTTGCTGCTGCAGTTCAGAGTTCACTTGTCAGTCTCACCACAGAGCTTTCTGTTGCTGTTCCTCACGTTCTACTTCATAAGTGCTTAGCCCGCCTACGGGCTTCGCTAGTGGCACACCTCCAATCTCTGTCCAATCCACTGAGACTATACAAAGCTCGACGCACCAATCCCCCGCACGCGATGGCGCAGCGCCACGCCCCACACCGAGGGTACATAACCTCGGATGGCGCTAAGCAAACCCTTCTTCTTTCTCAGCATCTCCATGAGACTTAGAAGCCTCTTCTACGGATCAAGATTCGACTTGAATGGATTCGCCGGCCCGGGACCAGTCGCCATCGGGCGCCGTTCTCCTGCCGCTCCTGCGGCATTCCGCTCATCGTGCAGGACTGTCACGAGCTCTGCTTCCTCTGCCTTGGCTGGCAGCATCACCGCCAGCGGACCTCCTGCCCGGCCTGCCTCGCGCTGCCGCTCGAAGAGAGCCAGCGGCGAGCAGCCTTCATGGGCACAACCTCCCCGGCTCCTGCCGGTGAGGACGACGCCGAGGAGACCACCGCCGCCGCCTACGACTGGGCCGAGATCCGCGGCAGCGTCAGCAGCAGCAGCAGCAGCAGCAGCAGCGTGTCTGTGTCACGGAGTTCGACTCGGTTCGACTCCGCCTCCACCGCATCCCGTCTCCCCCGTGAGCCTGTGGAGCACCTCGCGGGGCTCTTCACTTCAGCCGCCGAGCGCACCGGCCTCGCGCTGCCGCCGCAGCCTCCGGAGCCGGTGCAGCGTGATTTTGCACTCGGGCTGGCAACCCAGTCACGGGCTCGGTCCCGGACTGCGGTCCTATGTCCCGCCCTGCCGTCGTTTCAAGCTCACGTGCAGCGGGACTGGGGTACGCCACTTGCCGCCAAGGGTACGGTGAAGGGCTACCGAGAGTATTCTTGTGTGGAGGGCTGGCCGCCGGTCTCCGGAGTGCCTGCCATTGAGGACTCCGTTCGGCTGTGCCTCCTCCCCCGATCCTCCGCCTGGCCCGGCGGAAAGCCCGTGCTGCCGTCGGAAAGGGACAGGCGCATGGCGAGCTTCCTGGATCGTGGCTACGCTAGCGGCAACCTGACGTTCGCCCTAGCCAATAACATGACCTTCCTCCTGGGCTCTGTGGACAAGATCTGCCACGAGAAGTCCCAGCTTTCCCCCGAAGACATCGTGGAAGTCCAAAATACGGCCGAAGTCCTGATGCGCATGTGCAGAGCCATCGCCGTCAGTGGAGGCCGCGTCATGGCCAACGCACAGCTCGCCATGAGGCACCTGTGGCTTGGTCTGTCTTCTTTATCTGAGCGGGACCAGCGGGGCGTCCTGGGACTCCCCCTGTCCACCTCTTCTCTTTTTGGGCCCGATATACAGGTGATCATCGAGCGCCTGGAGGCAGCAGCACGAGGCTCGCAGCAGCTCGCCCCGCACCTCCAGCCCCGCCGTGAGCCGCCGCCGCAGCGCCGCCGCTCCGCGGACCAGCGGCGTCCCGCTCCTTGGAGCACCTCGGCACCTGGACAGACCGGACCGTCTTTCCGCCGATCCTCCCGGGGCGCCGATCAGCCCAGACGGTCCCGCGCTCCCGAGACACGGAGCGCCCCGTCCGCTCGACCCGCACCTGCCAGCAAACATGCAAATAAAGGCCGTCAGGCCCGTTACATCTTCCAGAGAGCAGCAGTCCCTCCTCTCCCCCGTGTTAGCATGATCGAAAAGTGCAAAACCCGGCTGGGCCCTTCTCCCTCCCTCCTCCCGCTCCGCGATAAGGCGGCTGAGGATGGTGAGCGGAATGCGCACGGAACCGCCTCTTCACCGGCGCTTTCTTCGCGCTCTGGCCGCAATGCGGCTGCGGACGCGGGGCATAGCAGCGCGCTGGAGCCGCTAGCTTCCCCGCTGTGTGCGTCACGCAAGCGGTGCGCTGCTGATGTCTTTTCAGCGCCCCGCAAACGCTTCAGGCTGCACTCTCCACCGGCTTCGGCTCGAGTGAGCATTTCGAAACGTCAGAGCGACGGCTCCGGCCCGGCCCGGATCCCCGCCGTGGGGTATCCCGGCCCCGGCCGCACCCATAGCGCTCTCAGCAGCGTCTGTCCGCCGACCTCCGCTCGTGTTAGCATGACGAGGCGTCAGAGCGGCGGTGCCGTTACGCCCCGGGCTGCCGACGTGCAGCGCCCCAGCCCCGGCGCCACTCATGCCGCTCCCAGCGGAGTTTATCCGCCGAGCGGCGGACTCACGCCGGCCCGGGTGTCCGCCGTAAAGCGCCCCGATCCCGGCCTTATTGGTGTTGCTCCCGGCAGCGCTCCCTCGGCTTCCCCGTGTGTTGTCACAGCGGAGCCTCGGAGCAGCGGAGCTCTGCCGTCCCGGGCTCCCGCTATTGAGCGTCCCGGCTCCGACTTCAGCATCACGGCCAGCGATCCGGAAGGCTCTGACATCAGCACCGAGGACAGCGACCCGGAAAACTCCGGGATCGCGCTGCCTCTGCTCGGGTTGTCCCCAGCAAAGCGCCGGTCCGCGGCCGCCTGGCGGCCGCCCGCTCTCATTCAGGGGACGCCTGCTCCACAGCCCTTTCGCCGGGGGCCCCCCGTCTCCCGAGGCCGGGAGGACGGGTGGGCCGTCCCCGCTGGCCGTGGTACAGCCACTCACGCTCCGGTTTCACACGTGGCGTGTTATGTTGGGACCGCTTTCTCCCTGGCTGTCCAGGACGCTGAGAAACGGTTATGCCCTGCAGTTCGCCTGTCGTCCGCCTCTCTTCAACGGCATCCTTCGTACGCGGCTCGCATGCCCTGCGGGGACGGCCGCTCTCGAGGCAGAAGTAGCCTCACTCCTCCGCCGGGGTGCAGTCACGGAGCTGACCGCGACAGAGGCGCACTCGGATTTTTATTCCCCCTACTTCTTGGTCCCCAAGAAAAGCGGGGGTGTAAGACCCATTCTGGACCTGAGGGTCCTCAACACTCACATAGCCACCAGGAGGTTCCGCATGCTGACGGTCAAACACCTCCTGGAGAGCATTCGACCTGGGGACTGGATGACTTCGATCGACCTGACGGACGCCTACTTCCACATCCCCATTCTCAGAAGGCACAGAGCCTTCCTCCGCTTTGCCGTGGGGACCAGGTATTTTCAATACAACCGGCTCCCCTTCGGCTACTCTCTCGCCCCTCGCACCTTTACCAAGTGTGTCGAAGCAGCGTTGGAGCCCCTCCGTCGTCATGGTCTGAGGATCCTCACTTACATCGACGACTGGCTCATACTGGCGTCCTCTCATCAGGAGGCTGTGCTGCACACGACCCAGGTCCTGCACCACATCGAGCTCCTGGGGTTCACGGTGAACCGACACAAGAGCGCACTCACCCCAGCTCAGAGCATGGCTTATCTGGGGTTGGAGCTGGACTCGCTCTCTATGACTGCCCGCCTCTCCGAGGAGAGACGGACCTCCCTTCTCTCGACCCTGAGGTCTGCAGTGACCACACCCCTGGTCGGGGTTCGTTTGATCAGGACCGTCCTGGGTTTAATGGCCGCGGCCCACCCAGTGGTCCGGCTGGGCCTTCTACACATGCGCAGGCTGCAACGGTGGTTTGCACGCCTCCGCTGCGTGGGAAAGTGGGACGGATGCAAACGGTTCCCGATCCCGCCCCAAGCACGCCAGGATCTCCTTTATTGGATGGATCCTGCTCTCCTAATGCAAGGAGTTCCCCTGGGCTGCGTGTCGCATCACGTCGAAGTGTTCACCGATGCGTCTCTCGCGGGACGGGGAGGCACCCTAGACCACCACGCGGTGGGCGGTGCTTGGGATTTGACTCCCACTCACATCAATGTGCTGGAAATGACGGCGGTGCAGAGGGTCCTGCTCCATTTCCAAGCCAGGCTGAAGGACAGCCATATGCTCATCAGGACGGACAACACTACGGTGGTCGCGTACCTGAACAGGCAGGGGGGGACCCGGTCTCCCCCTCTTCATCGCATAGCGGCGGAGATCCTCCGGTGGGCGGACCGGCACCTCGCGTCTCTCAGGGCGCGTCACGTGCCCGGAGTCCTCAACGTCGGTGCAGACAGAATGTCCCGGGGAGGCCCACTCCACGACGAGTGGGGCCTGTCCCCGTGGGTCGCAGCCCGACTCTGGCGCAGGTTCGGATGCCCAGTGGCAGACCTTTTCGCCAGTGCAGAGAACGCACAGTGCCCACTCTGGTTCTCGCTCAGGTTGTCAGACGCCCCCCCCTCTAGGGGTAGATGCCTTCGCACACAGGAGCTGGCCGTCGGGCATCCTGTACGCGTTCCCTCCAGTCCACCTCTTGACCCCGCTGCTGCGCAGGGTGAGGTTGCACAATCTTCACGTGATCGTGGTGGCTCCGGACACCCCGAGTGCGCGGTGGTTCCCGGACCTGGTTCAGTTGGCAGTCGGGGACCCGTGGCCGATTCCCGACGGGCCCGACGCACTGCAGCAGGCAGGAGGCGCCCTTCGGTCCCGCCCCTTCCTGGGCGGGAGGCTCCTGGCTTGGAGGCTGAGCGGGTGAGGCTGGTGGAACTAGACCTCCCCCCAGCGGTGGTGTCCACCATCCAGAGTGCCAGGGCCCCCTCTACTGTCAAGGCCTACAGGTCTCGGTGGAAGCTCTTCACATCATGGTGCTCGGAGAGGGGCTTGGACCCGGTCTCCTGCACCGTTGGTGGAGTTTTGGAGTTCCTCCAGGCCCTGCTGGACAGCGGTCGCGCTGCATCCACCCTGGCGGTGTTTGCATCGGCCATCACAGCGGGCCACGGCGGTTTCGGCCGCTTTTCTGCACGCAGCCACCCGCTTGTGAAGCGGTTTCTGCGCGGGGCGTGTCGGTTGCGACCGCCCCCCAGGCATGTGGTCTCTCCATGGGACCTCCATGTGGTGTTGGAGGGCCTTAAGGGACCTCCTTTCGAGCCTTTGGAGCAGGCGGAGGACCGCTTTCTCTCCTTTAAGGCCGCCATCTTGTTGGCGCTAGCATCCGCCAAGAGAGTTGGGGATCTCTGCGCATTGTCAGTCCACCCATCCTGCATGGTGTTCAGCCAGGATGGGGGACTCGTGCACCTCTGGCCTAACCCGGCCTTTCATCCCAAGGTGATCACTTCGGACTTCCGGTCGCGAGTGATCCGGGTCAGGACGTTTGACTCCATGCCTGGTTCGTCTGGGGACGACCCACGCCTGCGGTCACTGTGCCCGGTCAGGGCTCTGCGTCTTTATGTCCAGCGCACAGCTGGCTTTCGCACCACGGACCAGCTGTTTGTGAGGTTTGGAGCCCGGGGGCGTGGTTCCCCGCTGACCTCTCAGCGTCTCGCCCACTGGGTGGGGGGCGCTATTGCAGCTGCCTACGAGGCACAGAATCTCTCGCCACCAGCAGTGATTCGTGCTCATTCCACACGACGTGTGGCTGCCTCTGCGGCCCTGTGCAGAGGGGTCACGGTGAGTGACATCTGCCAGGCTGCCTCCTGGGCCTCTGCGTCCACCTTCGTGCGCTCGTATCTGTTGGATATGTGCACTGACTCTGTGGCCATGTCGGTTTTCGGCGAGAACAGGAGTTCGGTCGTCTAACCGTTTCGGTCCTTCTGGCCTGGCTGCTGCGTCCCGGGTGGGCTCGCGGACCAGGGGTTCCCCGCCTGCCGCTCGGCTCTGCCGCGGTCTGCGGATGTTGTTTACGGTGTTGCAGGGGCAGGAGTTCTGCCGCTTGCTGTTTTTGGGTTCGCTGCCGCTCCCCATGCGTGGAACGCGGGCCAGGGGTCCCCCCCTTCACCGCCTGCCGCTGTGGTTTCCCGGCCGGCGTGTGTGTGTGTCGCTGTGGCGATGCTTTGTACGTCGTGGGCCGCACTACATCGCTAGGTGCCCGCCTCGTCCTTCGGGAGTTCTACGGCCGTTCTGGACGTACGGTTTGTTTACTTCCGTCTTACGCACCAATCCCGTCAGCAGGCCAGCTGGGAGTACATTCATCGACCTACGGCCTTCGCCTTGGTGAGTACCACTAGCGAAGCCCGTAGGCGGGCTAAGCACTTACGAAGTAGAATTAGTAGTTACTGGATGTAACTCCAGTTCTACGAGTAAGTGCGTGCCCGCCTACCTGCTGGCCCAGCTGTCTGCTTCCCTTGTTTTTGCTACGTCAGAAGAAGGGTTTGCTTAGCGCCATCCGAGGTTATGTACCCTCGGTGTGGGGCGTGGCGCTGCGCCATCGCGTGCGGGGGATTGGTGCGTCGAGCTTTGTATAGTCTCAGTGGATTGGACAGAGATTGGAGGTGTGCCACTAGCGAAGCCCGTAGGCGGGCACGCACTTACTCGTAGAACTGGAGTTACATCCAGTAACTACTAAATATTTTTACTGACTGAATGTCATTCTGCTGTAGCCCCGCCTAAAACCACCCAGTCGCGAAAAACTGGTGGGCGGAGGATGAGAAGGTCTGTCGACAAAAGTTAAAGTATTGCTCGGGCGCCTCTCGAGCAATTCAGAAACAGAAAAAAAGGCAAAATAAACTCTAATACTAAATGATAATATATTAACAATGTATGTGCTTCATTTTCTATAAATAATCTGTAATAAACTGTGAGTCCAACACTGAAACAGATTGTATCCGTGTTGAAAAAGCTTTGAACAGAAACCTGCTGAACTGTCCAGCAGTGGAGGCTCCTACCTGAGGCTGCTCGCTGGTCTCGCTGCTCTCTGGATCCGTGATGTTCGGTCTGACTGTCAGCCTCACTGCTGCCTTCAAGGTCTTCACTCTGCCTTCTGTTACCCAGCAGAAGAAAAGTCCTCCGTGTTCCTCCTTCACCTCCATCCGGAGCGACAAGTCCCCTGTTTCCTTCCAGTCCCTGGACACTGACAGCCGGCTTCCTTGAAACTCTTCCCCCGGAGTCCAGCTTCCAGAGAGTCCGTCCACCTCCAGCACCACCTGTCCGCTGCTCTTCTCCCACTTCACACTCTCCACGGATCCACCGAGTGTAACGGAATGACACGGGAGATCCACGGTTTGCCCCTCAGCAGAGACCGTTTCCACCGGGAAGAAGAGCTGCAGCTCCATCAGAGTCTCTACACGGTCGTTACATGTCAGCTCGTAGAGTCCGGCGTCGTTCATCCTCACGTGTTTCAGGAGGAGAAGAGAGTCGCTGTGGTTCAGTCTGTCAGTGTAAAGTGGTCCAGGAGAGACCTGAGCTCCAGTCCGAGACGCTACCAGCCGGGGGGAAGAACCTCTCACATGGAGGAACAGACGCTGAATCCTCTCTGCTGCGCACGAGGAGCTCAACGGGAAATTAACGTCGTTTCCCAAAACCCCGAAGATCATCAGTCCACAGACAGAGCCGCTGGTAGAGAGCAGGATCAGTGTAGAGAGGAGACGAAGCGCCATTGTCTGTGTTATATGCTGCGTTCACCCAAGTACAGTTTTAAAAAAGAAAAGTAACGAACGCATTTCCGGGTTTAGTGATGTGTCGTTCGCGAACGTAATGGCTCAATGAGCCGGCTCTTTGAAGTGAACGACGGGAGCCGGCTCCCCACCAATCAGGAGCCGGCTCCCTTCGAGACGCTTTTTTTCTCTGTCTGCGCTGCATCGTGTGCTGAGCTGAGCAGAGGGGGGAGGGGCTGCAGCCGAGCACACACACAAACACACACACACACACACACACACACACACACACACACACACACACACACACACACACACACACACACACACACACACACACACACACACACACACACACAGCAGCAGCACAGTGAGCACAGGAACGGGTCAAGAGAGGAGAGAGAGTGCAATATGGGGGACAAAAAGAAAGAAAGTAAAAAAGAAATTAGTCATATCAGGAAAAGGAGCCAAATTTGGGCTCATTTTAATTATACTGATGGCTCCAAAAGCAGAGTGCATTGTCTGCAAGACCAAAATTTCATATAGTCCCCTCTGAGAGAATCTTCTCTAAACAGGTCAGATAATCACCGATGGAAGAAGCCGAAGTCGCTCAAAGCTGAGGCACTTGGCGTTTCTAAATGCCAATCTTCAGTAGAGAGTGCTGATTTTTTTCTTTTTGTTTTACACATTTTAATTTTAATTTTTTTTTGCGTGTTTTTCAGGGGTTCTGTGTTGTTTCAGTCTAAATTGGTCAAAAGTTGAATTGTAAATAGATAAAAGTTCTTGTATTTTATAGTTTATTTATAGCATTGAAGAGTTAATATTTGTAATTTTTATTTTGTTGTTTTGAATTTTTTTTCAGGGATTCTGTGTTGTTGTTTGACTTTAAATTTGTTGAGTGTATAAAAAGCTAAAATTGTTTGTATTTGAGAATTTATTTTTTTGTAAATCTGTAAATCAGTCTGCCCCAGAGCAGCTGTAGCTACAATAGTAGTGTGGTGGTACGCGCACACCTGTCGGCCACCAATCACGCCAAGCCCAACCCTTGATTAGAGCAACTCGCTACACCTGCTGCGCTCTCCCCTCACTTCTGGCAGTCACACAGAAGCCTGCTCGAAGCAGGGCGTCAATCTGCTTGATTCACAAACTTTACTACGCTGTTGGGCTCGTCAGCGCTGAGCTGAGCGCTGTCCCTCTTGTCGCTTGAGTTATTGCGCTTCCCTGCACTCTAATAAATAAAGCACTGTGCCAACACAAAAACTTGTGTTAACGTTTTCCACTAGAATTTTTAAGTTGAACCAATTGCTTGCAGAATTACATTAATTCAAAGCAATTTTTTGAGTACGTTGAATTACCTTTTAGTACGCACTAAAACACATTTCTTAGTACACTGAACTTAATAATTATAAACATGGATGCAATTATTTAAGTTGAACCAATAGAATGTTTTAAGTAAGGTGAAGAAGCTTTTAGGCCACAATGAAACATATTTCTTGTACACTGAATTTAATCATTGTCAACATGGATGCAAGTGTTTAAGTTGATCCAACAGAATCTTTTAAGTTAGTCGAAGAAGCTTTTTGGCCACAGTAAAACACATTTCTTAGTACATTGAACTTAATTCAGTTGATCTCTGCAAGCTTGAGGGAAAATAGCTCTGACAGCAATAAGATGACAAACACCTTCTGAACGGTTGTATTAGGCGTATCTACAAACATGAAGGGGATGTCAAAACATGGCAACTGGCCAACAGCTAAGGAATTCTTTCCTGCTGCTCAAAATGAAGAAAAAATCAGACAGAAATAATCACATTTATAAGAAACATTTATTAAAGTTAACATCAATAAATCCTTAGTGGCAATAAATCCTTACAAGTGCAAACAGCAAATACACTAACACTGTCACAGAACACAGGCAGAAATAAAAACCAAGCAGGTGTGAGTGTTTGTGATGTAAGCATCTCACTCAAGCAAGGTTGATGAACTCCGCTCTGAAGATTGGTCTTGATGAAGATTAAGAGCATAGATTATTCCCATGAGCAAGGCACAGGATCTGGCGACATCAATCCCCTGCAGGATCTCGTTTCCCTCAATGACGATGGTTGCATGTCCATTACCAATGATGGCAATCTTCATCACATGCATGGAGAGGTCTTCGTCCAGCTCCTCCACATCCTTGCAGAAGCAATAAGGTGTTAGAATCAGGTTTTAACTTATTCCTTTTTTGTTTTTTAATGTTTCACCTTCTGTTGAGATCTTTTAATCTTTTAGGTTTAGTGATGCCCAGGTGAAGGCGAGCTCATAATCCGGATGGATGGAGAATGAGCAACTCTTGTCCTGTGTCGCTGATTTCTCTAACATTTTCACTGTTTCCAGGTCATTCCTTTCAAAGGATTACCTCTATATCTGATAGTGGACACCCACCAGGACCCGCTACACAAGCAACTCAACCAAGATTCAAAACAAGTGTCATCAAGTACTTACGCAGTACTGTTTGAAAAGGTCCTCTTCCTTCTCTCCAAGATCGACTATGAGGCAGCGAATGACAATTTCTCTCCACTTTTCAACCATGTTGTCCTGGTTCATAGAATAGATAAAAAAAACAAAATAAGATTGGCATAATCCGGATGGATGGAGAATGAGCAACTCTTGTCCTGTGTCGCTGATTTCTCTAACATTTTCACTGTTTCCAGGTCATTCCTTTCAAAGGATTACCTCTATATCTGATAGTGGACACCCACCAGGACCCGCTACACAAGCAACTCAACCAAGATTCAAAACAAGTGTCATCAAGTACTTACGCAGTACTGTTTGAAAAGGTCCTCTTCCTTCTCTCCAAGATCGACTATGAGGCAGCGAATGGCAATTTCTCTCCACTTTTCAACCATGTTGTCCTGGTTCATAGAATAGATAAAAAAAACAAAATAAGATGCAAGTCCCACCCAAAATCATGACAACATGAAACAGGGAGCAGACACATATCTAAAATAAAGGTCTATTTGTAACAAAGTTGCTTATACCTCAAGGAGCATGTCCTTAATGTGTCTTATATTCATGCCTGCAGCTCCTCCTCTTGATTGGGTCAAGGCCATCAATTTTGGGGTGCACTGGTCCAGCTTGGCCAGAAAGGTCGATTCACAGCTGATTGTTGTTATCTTCTTGAACTCTTCACATATCTACAGGGCACACCAGGATGAGAACCAAACATGAATCATTGAATCAATCAGCAGTGGAAAAATAATGGTTTGAAAAAACAGTTATACACTTCTTCACACTCACTTCAGAAGAATGACCAAATCCACAACACCTGGATACCAGGTGAAGATAAAGCCAGTTTTTTTTTGTCCTCGCAAGGCCCACAGGAAGGTGGCTGAAGACCTAAGTAGGGAAATAAAGGATAAGTAAATTAAGTAAAAGCACAGTTTTAAACATGCATATAAGAAACCTTACAAAACATTTAAATGAACTTAATTACTTAATTACTATTCTTTCTAATACAATGCAAAATGCCAGTTTTCTTATGGCCTGTGTACTTATCACTTCAAATCAAACATAAATGTACAGTCCTCTTTTTTAATTAATTCTCACATTAGCTGTTTTAACGTCAATATTAATTTATTTACATGTACAAATGAAATGTGGTTCTTTGCAACCGACTGATTGCAATAGTAACTTGTTTGCTGCAGAGTGCGGGGCGGAGCAGAATGCGGAAAATGTGGAATGAGGGGGTAAAGGTTCTGCGTGCGCGAAAAAAAAAAAAAAAAAAAAAAAAACTCGTGGTCGCCCGCTCAAAAACGGCGCATTACCCCGGACACGCTGTCTGGACAGTGGACAGGACACGCACTGTGCAGGGACATGATGCACGGAATCTGAAATGACAGAACGCATGCGTGCGGCTCTGTTCTGTCAAGCTAAGGCTTTAGAAACTCTGAACGGAGAGGAAATGGGGGTCCTGGCATGTTTACCCGGTTAATGAAATGCGGAAATGAACGCGATAACTTTGAAGTGTGCGCTGCCTGCTGTTAATGACGGCGCTGCTCCAATATGGTGAAACGGCGCAAAGACCATTCCTTACCGTCCAATACGGGACAATTCGGTTTTTTAATGGGTGATTAATAACCCTAGTAAGACTATGATTTATATTTTGTTAATCACCTACCGAAAGTAAACCATTACTCCTGCATTTAAGCCTCAGTCAATGACTGGCATCAGCTAGCTAACTCTGCCTCTGCACACAGACTGCACGACCAACACTGCTCAGATTTCAAAGTCACCACTTCTAGATTTCAGTATTCGGTTTCATCAACTCAATCCTGAGCAAATGAAAATTGGCATAATTAAGCATAAAATGACTGACCATTCACTGCAGCGCTTCAATGAGCTTCGGCTGGGCCCACCATGTGCTCACCCTCTGGCCGTGAACGTTTCCGCTGCACGCGGAGGGAAACTGCGCCGTTGACTCGTCATCAAAATGTATTTTACAACAGCAGAACTTAAAATCTAATCGTTTCATGACTGACTGAAAATTTTACACTCTGACAAGTCAACGATAGTATATTGAATCAAAAGGCATGATTTGTGTGTCATCCAAGCTCAATAAAATAACGTTTGCAAGTAAATAGTCTAACAGCAACTCAGAACTTGATTTTTGATTTCACAACAACATGTTTATTTGAGTAATGAGTAAAGGGGATTGGACCCGAGCCCACTCGTCATCAGTTTGATGACAACACGCTTTATTTGCATAAATAAACATCCAGTCCCGGCTCCAGCCCAGTGTAGAGGGGAGGGGGGGGCAAAGGTGGCTAAAAAGTAATGGAGCTACACGAAAACAGAATCCACAGATCAGAGGCCTGTTCTACCATGTCCAACAACGTATGATCATTAAGCACACTGCTAAAAAGCACAAATAGTAATAAAACAAATGATAAAATAACCAGCTGTCACCTTTAGTAGAGCTGGAGTCTCCACTTTTTTTTTTATTTGGAATTTTGAATAGCACAACACTTCATATTGATTTGACCAAGCCAGCGGAGTTTGCTGTTGTTTTTTTAAGTATATAATAGACTGAAAACTTTATTTATTAATTTTTTGGACTGAGGGGGTGAGGCAGTCTGCCCCCCTTGACGCCTGGTCCGCAGCAGCACGCACGCTTCACATAACAGAAGCCAAAACGTAACTTAAAATTATTTTGTTTTTTTTTATTTTATTTATTTCAGTTAACTGAATATGAATTAACACAATGTGACACACAAAAGAAATTATGAATTCTTTTGTTTTTAATAAGAAAAACAAAATGACCCCTCTGACAGCCAGGGGGGGGCAAGGAGGCACAGGCGGCGGGGGGGGGGGGGGGGGGGGGGGGGCATTGCCACCCCGGACGCCGGGCCTGTAAACACCCCCCCACGGTGGGAGTCATGAGAAACACAAACATGGAGAACATAGGGTTGTCCGAGTTGGAGGCAGACTTATAACTCCGCCCCACGGCTGCGCCGTCTGCTTCGTCGAGCTCCGTCTACCTCTGGCTTTGCCATCGTGAATGCACCTTTTGGCTCCCAGTGGCGGGCCTCCCCTTCCGCCCGATCTGCAGCTGCTCTCCTCCTCTTCAACAGTTTAAAAGCTCCGCTCCACTCCACCTCTTACGCCGCTCCTCCTTCACGGACCGCGAGGGTGCGGGACATTTGTGACGCAACGACTGGTAATATACAACTGGGGAGACTGTGGTCCTGTTAATAAAAGGAAGAAGGGCATCGAGCCCAGAGATTTGGTGGGTCCAGGTACACGCACAGTGTACTCTTTTCTTTTTATGTTGGTTGTGATTGGACGAATGAATGAGATACCAATATTTTACAATTATGTGTTTTAAAGGATGGTGATGTCAAAATAAAGATTAATGTACTTTCTATTCTGTGGTCCGTCGTTCCCTCAGTCCACTGACTTGTGTTGCCTTTTTCAGGCAGGGTAATTTGCTGTTTAATCAGCTGGCGTTGTCACCATTTCCAAATTTAACTAGGTATAATCAATTCTAGATTTTATGAATATTTAAGTGAGGTGAATTGATTAATCTGAGGCCCATTCGGCTACAGTAGCTTACCACCACCGAGTATGGTGTGAACAGGTTAATGTAATATTGCAGTGTGAAGCGCTTTGGGCTCTGTCATGCAGGGTAAAAAGGGCTATACAAGTGTAGTCCATTTACCATTTACCATTTAAATTTATATTTTGTGTGTTTTTCAGGGATCCTGTGTTTCACTTTAAATCTGTTAAGTATAAAAAAGCTAAAAGTTTATTCTTGTATTTCATAGTTTATTTGTTGTTGCACTGAAAAGTAAATATTTGTAATTTACATTTTGTTGTGTCGTGTTTTTCAGGGATTCTGTGTTGCTTGACTTTAAAGTTGCTTAGTATAAAAAAGTTAAAAGGTTAAATTAGTTGAAAGTTCACTGCAGAGTGAAAAAATAAAGGCCATCATAATATAGTAGTATAATACATTTTTTTTTATTAATTATTAATTCATTTTGTGCATAACGTTACATTATTATTGGTAATATATCAATTAAAGCAACAACAAAAAAATCTGAAGAGCCGTTTGGGAGCCAAAAGAGCCGGCTCTTTTTAGTGAGCCGAGCTGAAAGAGCCGGTTCCCTAAAAAGAGCCGGAATTCCCATCACGACCGGACACCGGCGAAGACGCACGGCTCACGCGCGGCCGCTGGGCCGCTGGATGTCTCTCCTTGCCGGGAGGATGCGTATCTCCGCTCCCTGGCGGATGCGTGCTCCACGCCGGCCGCGGGACGCACGACGGCCGGAGCTCTCTCCTCGCCAGGAGAATCCAGATCTCCGCCACCCGGCGGATGCGCGCTCCGGGCCAGGCCACGGGACACCGCCGGAGGCCCCGCTTCCGACCGAAAGGCAACCCAGCGCCGATGGAGGAAAAATACAGCCGAAATGAGCGACTTTGCAGAGATTATGTCCCACGCTAACGCTCCATTGCTGTGGCACCCCCGCTAGTGCGGCTACATCGTTTGGATCTAAATAACTTCTGAAGGACTCCGAGCTGCACGATGTTTGTCTGAGTGAGTATATGAGCATGCACACACCTATAAATAAGGTCCAGGTGTCAAAAAACCGGAGTTGCCCTTTAATGGTGGTATTTTGTCAACAATCTCTGACAGATGGGGCCATTGCTTTGCAGTTTCATTTGTGGGTATATTGTTATAGTTAAAAGGGATAAAGTCCTTTGTATAAGAGGGTGGAAGGTCAATGTGAACATCTGAGTTGTAACCTCTCACACGTAACCCTGAGACTCTCTGACTTTTAACCATCGCATGAACTCCCAGCATTGTGGTTAGCTTTAACTTAACTGGATGGGAGTCTGCTTGTAACTGGTTCAGTACCTCTTCACTGACAAATGTGCTGTCACTTTGGGTGTCTAGTAAAGCATACACTAACTGCTCTTTAGATGAACTCTGGGCAGTGGAAACCCACACATGGACAATCATGGAGGTACTACCTGACTGACCCACCTTTGTGACGTTCAGAGCTGTGGCTGCTGTAGTATTAATTTCTGTGGCTGAAGAAACATTTACAGAGCTCTGAGGTTTTTCATTTCTCTTGTAATTTTCATTGTGCAAACAGGTGGGATGCCATCCTTTGCAAGTGTCACATGTATGTCGATGACGACAGTCTTTGGCATTGTGGCCCACCTTTAAGCAGCCATAACACAGTTTATTGTCCTTAATAAATGAACGTTTTTCATCCAGTGACTTTTCTGTGAAGCTTGGACATTTTGGTAATGGGTGCTTTTCATCTTTGCAGAACATGCAAGCTACCTTAAACTTTGGGTTGTTTGAATTTACTTTATCAGCTTGCACAGAAGTTTGTGTTGTAAAGACTTGAGAAGCGGATCTGTTTGGTTTAATCTCTTTTGAGTGTCCCTTTTCCAGAGGTGAACTACATGAATGGAGTGCATATGAAGAGGTCACAGGGTTACAGGCAATTTCCGCCTCAAGTGCTATGAACTCTGTAAAATCCTTAAAAGAAGGAAAATTTCCACTTTCCATGAGAGCAACTGTGACCTGACGATTCCAACGTGTTGCAAGCCATTCTGGGACCTTTCGTAATAACTTTTGGTTCTCCTCACAGTCACTTAGTATCTCCAAGCCCTTTACATGAGGTGTTGCTTGCAGACAAGCTGTGAGAAAGTCAGAAAATGTCCGTAAACCTTCTGCATGTTTTGGATGGATTTTAGGCCACTTTGAGAGTTTGTCTCTGAATGCCTTTTGAATGACAAAGGGCTGACCATAGCGTTGGTCAAGTTTTTTCCATGCATCTCTGTATGCGTCTTCATCACTCCGGTAAAATGTGCCCTCAAGACATTTAAGTGCTGGACCAGTGACATACCTTTTTAACAAGTGCAGCTTGTCAGCAGCAGATATACCTTTGGAGTCCACAAGTGAAACAAATGATGACTCCCATTCAATGTAGCTGATTGGATCTCCGCTGAACACCATGGGCATCGGCACCGGGATTCTGCTTGCACCTATGCTGTCTTGGATAGCTTTAGCCAGCTGGGAAATGTCTGTTGGAGGTGATGGAGCGATAACATGAGGAAGAAGTTGTTCAACAGGATTATCAACAGGAATGGATGCGTATTGCTGCATGGGCAGGTGACATGAACCTGCAGATGGCAGTGGAACTTGTGCAAAGCTCTGGTTGACAGGAGAAGCCACATGTAACATAAACTGACTGTCCATATCAACTTTCAATTCCTTGTCATAAATCTCTAATTTTGCACGTGTAGCTTGCCTTTCCTTTTCTGCTTGTAAACGCTCAAGTTCAGATTTCTGTGCATCTAATTCCTTCCTGTGTTTTTCTTCCATATCTCTTATCTTTTCTCTTTGTTTGATTTCCTCTTGTGTTATTTTATACTGAGCTTCCTTAGCAGCTAATTCTGCAGCTGCATCAATTCTTTTGACAGCAATACTTGCTTCAGAGTGATAACTTGACTGTGATGCAGTACCAAATATGGATTTCGCATGTTCATAAGCTAAGAGTTGATGGAGGCGATGCCTTTCCCTCTTTTCATCATACTCATCAACTGCTGCCAAACGCTCAGAAATGATTTTCATAATGTCCTTTGTCATCGATTCACAAGAGTCCATTTTGCGCCGTATGACATGAGATGGTGCATTACGCTCTCTCAGTTCATTGTATAATTTCATCATGTCATTTACAGTCTTTTCTATATCATCGGCCATTTCTGCTAATTGTGAATCTGACAGATCACTTTACAAGTCTTCTCTGTATACTCGGACCTGGCCTTTCCAGTGTTCATAAATGGTTAACAGTTTTCTCTCCCTTTTATCCTGCTCTTCCTTTCGGTATAAAAACATTTTCTCTGTGGGCACACGGAGTCGTTGTGATCGCCTCGTTAACGTTTCATTAACTGCCCCGTCCATTTCCTCCAGTTGATCTTTCTGACTTATCTGATCCTCCATGTTTTCCATTTTGAGAGCAATAGCTTGTCCCGTATCTGTAGATCCTTGCTGCAGGTCGCTGCTCCGCGGCGTTCCGTTCCGTTCCTTGAGATCGCAGGCAGCTCCTTGTACTGCGGTCAAGTGAGCCTACACTTCTTAGCCCGCAGTCAAATGAGCCGCACGTTCACTAGCTGTGCGCAAATACACCGAGCATTATGGTAACACCGTTCCAAAACCCATTTCAAAAACAAGTGGAGCACTGCGGAACACAGCTCACTGCATGTAATACATTATATATTGACAATTATATATTACTGCACTTTATGAATTATATATTACTTTCATAAACACTATGAAGTATGAATACTGTGTACTTTTACTCTCATTTGTTGCCAAAGTTCATTAGACATAGTAAGACAAGCCATGGTTATCTGACTTTGAAGTGCATTAAAATCCTGTTTTTCAATAAGTAGTCCACAAAATCAGTACTGCTGGACTTAATACATTACAAATTACCTGCACAAGTACTATGAAGTACTATTACTGTGTACTTTTCCTGTAATTTGTCGCCAAAGTTCCCCGTTGTTGTAAATAAAAGCCAATTTCGCCCGACTTTGAAGTGCAATAAAATCCTTTTTTTTAATAAGTAGTCAAATAAATCAGTACTGCTGGACTTAGTACATTACATATTACTTGTACAATGACTGTGAAGTACTTTTATTGTGTACTTTTCCTGTAATTCATGGCCGAAATCCCCATTTCATGTGAATAAAAGCCATTTTCGCCAGACTTTGAAGTGCATTAAAATCCTTTTTTTCAATAAGTAGTCCACGAAATCAGTACTGCTGGGCTGAGAACATTACATATTACTTGTACAATGACTATGAAGTACTATTACTGTGTAGTTTTCCTGGAATTCATTGCCAAAGTTCCCTGTTGTTGTAAATAAAAGCCAATTTCGCCTAACTTTGAAGTGCATTAAAATCCTTTTTTTCAATAAGTAGTCCACGAAATCAGTACTGCTGGACTTAATACATTACAAATTACTTGCACAAGTACTATGAAGTACTATTACTGTGTACTTTTCCTGTAATTGGTCGCCAAAGTTCAACGTTGTTGTAAAAAAAGCCAAATTCGCCTGACTTTGAAGTGCAATAAAATCCTTTTTTTCGATAAGTAGTCCACAAAATCAGTACTGCTGGACTTAGTACATTACATATTACTTGTGCAATGACTATGAAGTACTTTTACTGTGTACTTTTCCTGTAATTCATTGCCAAAGTTCCCTTTTGTTGTAAATAAAAGCCAATTTCGCCCGAATTTGAAGTACATTAAAATCCTCTTTTTCAATAAGTAGTACACGAAATCAGTACTGCTGGACTTAGTACATTACACATTACTTGTGCAATGACTATGAAGTCCTTTTACAGTGTACTTTTCCTGTAATTCATTGCCAAAGTTCCCTGTTGATGTGAATAAAGGCCATTTTCGCCTAACTTTGAAGTGCAATAAAATCCTTTTTTTCAATAAGTAGTCCACGAAATCAGTACTGCTGGACTTAGTACATTATATATTACTTATACAATGACTATGAAGTACTATTACTGTGTACTTTTCCTGTAATTCATGGCCGAAATCCCCATTTCATGTGAATAAAAGCCATTTTCGCCAGACTTTGAAGTGCATTAAAATCCTTTCTTTCAATAAGTAGTCCACAAAGTCAGTACTGCTGGACTTAGTACATTACATATTACTTGTACAATGACTATGAAGTACGATTACTGTGTAGTTTTCCTGGAATTCATTGCCAAAGTTCCCTGTTGTTGTAAATAAAAGCCAATTTCGCCTAACTTTGAAGTGCATTAAAATCCTTTTTTTCAATAAGTAGTCCACGAAATCAGTACTGCTGGACTTAATACATTACAAATTACTTGCACAAGTACTATGAAGTACTATTACTGTGTACTTTTCCTGTAATTTGTCGCCAAAGTTCAACGTTGTTGTAAATAAAAGCCAAATTCGCCTGACTTTGAAGTGCAATAAAATCCTTTTTTTTGATAAGTAGTCCACAAAATCAGTACTGCTGGACTTAGTACATTATATATTACTTGTACAATGACTATGAAGTAATTTACTGTGTAGTTTTCCTGGAATTCATTGCCAAAGTTCCCTTTTGTTGTAAATAAAAGCCAATTTCGCCCGACTTTGAAGTACATTAAAATCCTTTTTTTCAATAAGTAGTTCACAAAATCAGTACTGCTGGACTTAACACATTACATATTACTTGTACAAGGACTTTGAAGTATTTTTACTGTGTACTTTTCCTGTAATGTGTCACCAAAGTTCCCTGTAGGTGTGAATAAAAGCTAATTTTGGCCCAAATTTGAAGTGCATTAAAATCCTTTTTTTCAATAAGTAGTCCATGACATCAGTACTGCTGGACTTAATACATTACAAATTACTTGCACAAGTACTATGAAGTACTTTTACTGTGTACTTTTCCTGTGATTGGTCGCCAAAGTTCAACGTTGTAAATAAAAGCCAATTTTGCCTGACTTTGGTGACAAATGACAGGAAAAGTCCACAGTAAAAGTACTTCACAGTGCTTGTACAAGTAATATGTATTGTATTAAGTCCACCCGTACTGATTTCGTGGACTACTTATTGAAAAAAAAGGATTTTATTGCACTTCAAAGTCGGGCGACAATTCAAAGCGACAATGGCTTTTATTCACACCAACGGGGAACTTTGGTGACACATTACAGGAAAAGCACACAGTAAAAATACTTCAAAGTCCTTGTACAAGTAATATGTAATGTGTTAAGTCCAGCAGTACTGATTTTGTGAACTACTTATTGAAAAAAAGGATTTTATTGCACTTCAAAGTCAGGCGACAATGGCTTTCATTTCCAACAACAGGGAACTTTGGCAATGAATTACAGGAAAAGTACACAGTAATAGTACTTCATAGTCATTACACAAGTAATGTGTAATGTACTAAGTCCAGCAGTACTGATTTCGTGGACTACTTATTGAAAAACAGGATTTCATTGCACTTCAAAAATCAGGCGAAATTGGCTTTTATTTACAACAAAAGGGAACTTTGGCAATGAATTCCAGGAAAACTACACAGTAAAAGTACTTCATAGTCATTGTACAAGTAATATTTAATGTACTAAGTCCAGCAGTACTGATTTCGTGGACTACTTATTGAAAAAAAGGATTTTATTGCACTTCAAAGTCAGGCGAATTTGGCTTTTATTTACAACAACGTTGAACTTTGGCAACAAATTACAGGAAAACTACACAGTAATAGTACTTCATAGTACTTGTGCAGGTAATTTGTAATGTATTAAGTCCAGCAGTACTGATTTCGTGGACTACTTATTGAAAAAAATCATTTTAATGCACTTCAAAGTCAGGCGAAAATGGCTTTTATTCACATGAAATGGGGATTTCGGCCATGAATTACAGGAAAAGTACACAGTTAAAGTACTTCATAGTCATTGTACAAGTAATATGTAATGTACTAAGTCCAGCAGTACTGATTTATTTGACTACTTATTAAAAAAAGGATTTTAATGCACTTCAAAGTCAGGCAAAATTGGCTTTTATTTATAACAACAGGGAACTTTGGTGACACATTACAGGAAAAGTACACAGTAAAGGTACTTCATAGTCATTGTACAAGTAATATGTAATGTACTAAGTCCAGCAGTACTGATTTTGTGGACTACTTATTGAAAAAAGGATTTTAATGCACTTCAAAGTTAGGTGAAAATGGCTTTTATTCACACCAACGGGGAACTTTGGCGACAAATTACAGGAAAAGTACACAGTAATAGTACTTCATAGTACTTGTGCAGGTAATTTGTAATGTATTAAGTCCAGCAGTACTGATTTTGTGGACTACTTATTGAAAAACAGGATTTTAATGCACTTCAAAGTCAGATAACAATGGCTTGTCTTACTATGTCTAATGAACTTTGGCAACAAATGAGAGTAAAAGTACACAGTATTCATACTTCATAGTGTTTATGAAAGTAATATATAATTCATGAAGTGCAGTAATATATAATCATCAGTATATAATGTATCACATGCAGTGAGCTGTGTTCCGTAGTGCTCCACTTTTTTTTGAAATGGGTTTTGGAACGGTGTTACCGTAATGCTCGGTGTATTTGCGCACAGCTAGTGAACGTGCGGCTCATTTGACTGCGGGCTAAGAAGTGTAGGCTCACTTGACCGCAGTCTCCTTGTAGCACATCTCGGTTGACAAGCTGTCACTCTTCTCGGAGGTAAGCTCCTACTGTAGCACGCCCCCCGGTTGAAGGATGACACTTTTAACTGATGAAAACTCCGGATTTAATGGCAATAAATCTTCATCTTCACCGTAAGAGCTTGTGCCTCACTAGGGGGCTGCTAATTACAAAAATACAATGAAATAACAAAAATACAAAACTGATTTCTCCGTTCCTTTTCAAACTCCGCTCCATTCATTCAACCGTTGTCAAGCAACCTCACCGAAAAACGTCTTTTCAGGAAACAGTGCTATCAAAATAAAAGCATCATATATCAAAACCGGAAGTTCATCTCCACTGACAGCAAACAAGCATTGGTCGTACAACTCAACAAAATAAAAGACAAGAATCATGTGAATCGAACATTGAAATGAAATTATGGTTATTTACAGTGACTCTTTCCGGTTCAAAGGACGGACCAGTTCTTTCGTCCAATCAGCGACGACTGATGTCACCCACTACTTAACCTGAAGGGGCAGCATTGCGCTAAACAAGCGTACAGCCTGCCGGAAATCAATAGAAGAAGAAGACTGATGTCACCCGATTTCCGTTTTCTCTTTTGCCGTTGTGTTTTCTCTTTTTGTGTTGTGTTTTCTGATTTGGCGTTGTGTTTTCTCTTTTGCTGTTGTGTTTTGTCTTTTTGTGTTGTGTTTTCTCATTTGCCGTTGTGTTTTGCACCTCAGGGCCACCGTAGTGGGCGGATCTTCTTCTTCTTCCTTGGGACAATGGCGGGTGGCGACCAACAACTTTAGGTTAAGAAGTTAACCCCGGTTCTCTGAAACATAAGTGAGGTATCTCACTATGGGACACGTCCCAAGCGCTGTTCTCCAGAAGCCAGAGGTAGACGGAGCTAGACGAAGTAGACGGCGCAGCCGTGGGGCGGAGTTATAAGTCTGCCTCCAACTCGGACAACCCTATGTTCTCCATGGCTGTGTTCGAAACCTACTTACCTACTACTCATACTAACTTATTGAGTATGCAGTGTGTTTACATTGGCAGTATGCGATTTTGAGTATGGGAGAAGTTCCCAGATGCATACTGCATTCGCCAGAAATGTTGAGTAGACATTGTGTGTTCACTACTCATACTGAAATTGCCCAAGATGCAACGCGACGGACAGCGGTTGCGCCAGACAGAGCTTGCGCCGCCTGGCGGCCGGCGGGTGTAATGGGGGGGCTGGCCCCGCGAGCCCCGGAGGGTGTGAGAAACTCTGTGCTCGCCGGCGGGCCCGCCGCTGGGGTGCCGCGCTGCACCGGGGGGCCTGGGGGTCCGCCACCGGACCTCCGGAACCGACTCGGTGCAACGCCCGGGGCGGACCCGCTCCGTAGGACCGCTGGGTGAGACCGCGCGTCTTGGTCCTGCTGCGGGTTGCCAGGGAGCCGGTCGGAGAGGCGGGGCGGCCGACGGTGTGATCCGCGTCGCCCGCCGCCAAAGCCCGACCGGGCCTGGAGGCCGGGCTGCCGGGTCGGGGGACCCGACTGCCACAGCCACGGCGCTGAGCGCCGTGCCGGGCGGGGGGCCCCCTTGGCGGGTCCGGGGTTCCTGTGTGCTCTGCTTCTCTCCTGCTTCTCTGCTTCTCTGACACCTCCGTGCTGGAGCCGCTCACCGCGGCTGGCTCACATATCGCCAAATTCATCCGAACAAAATCATAAACGGCTGGTATTCGGACAAATAAACGACACGCTCGGGCTCTAAACCACCACTTTGTCGCCTAATTTAAAAAAAAATCTCGATGAAGTTGTACATTTGAAGAGTTTAGAGCTAAAATGAAATCAGCTTTAGCAGGTCGATTTCGGCTCGGGGAGGAGTGCAATGCATTATGTAGTATGCTCATAGGTGAAAGTAAGCCGGAACGCACTGGAACGCCGTGCCGGTAAGAAATATACTGGCCTCTTCTACAGGAACGCCCCGGAACGCCTCTGAAAAGCAACTTTCACTCATGCATGTAAAGCGAGCCCTTTTTTTCAAGCAAATTTTACCGAAATTAGTGTAAAATTGATGAACACATAAAACTCATCTCCAGACTACATCTTCTGTGACATGTTGAACAAGGTTAATGTGCCTGACGAGCACTGGAGTCCTCGCTTACCGTGATAGGTTGCAGCTTGTAGCGGCAGTCACTCGCTGTAGCGTAACGTTAATCCAATGTCCACTGTTGTGTGGTTTTTGCAGACAACAGGGTCGTCATTTTTGCAAAATAAACAAACATAAATCCACAAGTAATAAATTGTGAGGGTTCACGCGTCGTAAAATATTCTCCATCTCTCTGTCATGCGAGCAGCATCACTCCTTCCGCAAACAAGCACACGTGGAAGCGAGGTAAACTCAGTGCGTTCTTTTCATTGGATGGCTGGTTGCCTAGGTGATGTAAGGACACTCCCCCGTCCCTGTCTCAAGAGACAACCAGGACAGGTCAAAAATGCAAAGAAAAATTAAAAAAACCATCCAACTAAAAACAACATATATATATATATATATATATATATATATATATATATATATATATATATATATATATATATATATTAAGGCTGTGACTTTAACGCGTTAGTTACGATTAATTAATTACAGAAATTTTAACGCGATCAAAAAAATTATCGCAAATTGTCGCGGAACGTTTGTCACCGGACGAGTTTCACCCGGACAAATTTCGCTGTGACACAACAACGAAACAGCTCCGACTTGGTGACTTTCTCGTTAAATCTGGCGACTTTCCAAAGCCTCCTGGCGACTTTTTTTTGTCAAAAGCGACTAGCAACAAATTTAGCAACTTTTTCTGGTGCTCTGGAGACGTGACAAGAAGTCTCGCTCTGCAGCTGCTGTCCTCAATGAGCTGCGGTGCTGTGTGAGCCCCTCCCCCGTCCCAAAGCACTCACAGGCGGCCAGTCTCAGCAGCGCCCCCTGCTGCAGGCAGAGCAGAGAGCAGACCCACACCACTCCTCCACACTTCAAATGAATCGCGTGTGCGCAAATACGCCACTGCTCACTTGCTGACAAACCAAGAATAAACGGAAGAAAATTCATTTGTAGTTCTAAACATATTTAGGGTGTTTTTTTTAACTCACATTTTGCTTCTCCCATGACGTTATTCCTCTCTCCTACAGCGTCCATTACAATTACATGTAAATTGCAAATTAGGTAACGACCTCATCTAGCGACTTCTGGCGACTTTTAGGACAGCCAATAGTGACTTTCCTTACTGGGGAGTTGGCAACACTGCTCCCGACGACAGCGCACTACTTGGTCTTGTGCACAGAAAATGTAGATTTAAAAAGCCAGCGGATGGCAGCGTGGATAAAACCAAAGCTGTATGCACATTGTGCAGCAAAGAATTTGCATACCATCGCAGCACATCGAGCCTGCTATATCATCTGAATGCTAAGCATGTCGCAGCAGCGGCCAACACGCAAGCCTGGCATACAGCTAGAGTTGAAGAGGACGTCACTCCGACTACTTCAAGGACCCTCACCCAGCCCAACAAGAGTTGCACTAATCAATGTGTATTGGTTTATTTGTCTTGGTTAAATTCCTCCTTCCTTGCTGAAAAAATGAACAGTGTTTTGTTGCTTAAGCTTATGTATCACTATACTGATTCACTATACCAAAATCCATTAGAAAAAGAAAGGCTCTCACTGATCTCGGGTCAAATATCAATATGCGATTAATTGAGATTAATTAATTACAAAGGCCCTAATTAATTAGATTATTTTTTTAATCGAGTCCCACCCCTAATATATATATATATATATATATATATATATATATATATATATATATATATATATATATATATATATATTGTTGCAGCGGCAGGCGCCACCGGGGGCCGCCATACTGTTTGGTGCCGCAAGGCATCATGGGAGGGGATTGTTCGGGCCGTTTCAAGATGTATTTTGTGTTAAAATGTGTTAAAATGTACTTGGTTTTGTTGTAGGTGTGTTAAGTTATTGTTTTTCTATGTGTTGATGCCGTTTTTCCGGTGTTTTTCTTGTTAAGTTTCATTTACTTTATGTTGGACCAACAGTGAGAAGGGTCGGTGTGAGAGTCATCTGGCCTCTGTGCCAGCATTGTTTGGTGAGAGTGACATATTCCCAGTGCATGTTAGTTGTTACAACAATAAAAGCTTTGAATGATCTAAAGAGCAGCAGTCCTTGTTGATTGCCTCCATTGTGAAGAGGTCACTGCCGCCGTCACAATATGTATTATATTTAAACATTCTAAACAACATTCAAACAATTAAAAAAGCATTATGCTTTCAAGGATGTCAAAAAAGAGCAGGATTTATCAATATCTGTCTTGTACGATGCTTGCAGGCTTTGCGCACAAACTAAAACATTTTTTTGAGTTGCACAGTTCCTGCAAGAATCTTATCTTACTTTCACCCCTGAGTATGCTGTAGTGTAAACGCTTTGCATACTGTCTGATGGACTGAGTAAGCAGGATGCAGGATGGATAGTATGAGTATGGAAGGATGTAGTAGGCAGTATGCGGTTTCGAACACAGCCCATGTTTGTGTTTCTCATGACTCCCACCGTGGGGGGTGTTTACAGGCCCAGCGTCCGGGGTGTCAATTAGGGGGGCAATGACAGCTGGTTATTTTATCATTTGTTTTATTACTATTTGTGCTTTTTAGCAACGTGATTAATGATCAAACATTGTTGAACATGGTAGAACAGGCCTCTGATCTGTGGATTCTGTTTTTGTGTTGCACCGTTACTTTTTTGCCACCTTTGCGCCCCCCCCCCCCCCCGTTTGTAGCTACTACCGCCCCCCCCTCCCCCCCTCTGCACTGGACTGGAGCCGGGACTGGATGTTTATTTATGCAAATAAAGCGTGTTGTCATCAAACTGATGACGAGTGGGCTCGGGTCCAGTCCCCTGCCTGTATGACACAGAGAGGTGGGCCAGGTAGCCACGGTGAGTTGCTCTCCAGCAGCTCACGCGGCTACCTCTGTGACCGATCTCGTTTGGGTCTCGCGAGTTTTCGATGCCCTACGTAGGTCCTACGTATCAGTGACGCCGGGCCAAACCTGGGCGGGGCGGCTCAAAAGTCTTAAAAGTCTGCCTCTGGCTTTCTCATGTCGAACGCACCTAATATTACACTACGCCAGTCCTGACTGGCAGACTGACGTGACGTCGGCTCCGCAGGGAGGGGCCTCCCCCTGCTATAAGAGCCCCACGTCGACGTCATCTCCTCAGTCATTGTAAGCACACCTCTTCCTCGCTCCAGGCAAGGAGGGTGGTCTGGTGAGATACCTCACTCATGTTTCAGAGAACCGGGGTTAACTTCTTAACCTAAAGTTCTCTTTCAACATTCGTTTCGGTATCTCACTATGGGATATAGAGACTCCCGTATTGCCAGACAAGCTTACCTCGAAGACCAGGCGCATATGTCCAGCCGGTCAGGTAGACACAGTGGGTACAGAACCCACGCCTAAAGGCCTCAGTATACTCCCCCGTCGCCGCTACGTCGTTCCTACGACGTAGACGTCGTAGCCCTACGACGGGCTACGGCGGGGCTTGACGTGCGCCTCCCGAAAATTGTGACTTCGCGTCGTTTCGACGCATGGTGACGTGAACGTCGAGGTCTGTGATTGGTCCACTTTCGCGTTGTTTATAGAATAAAGTAGAACTCACCCGGAATACTTTTCTGGTCCGAACAGTGCTTCGGGAGAAATTTAGATCCAAAACTGAGCGGCGCACATCCCTATACTGTTAGCAGTGTTAGCACTGTTAGCAGACGGGGCTATGTGTATAGCCGCTCTTCAAACGGCTTTAATCATCCAAAAGCTCATGAGTTTCACCAATATTTCATCATGGTCCGCTCAGCCTCTCCTCCACCACAGCCCGGTGTCGCCAGATATGTCATATATGCAGATATATGTTCGGTAAATTCACGCGTGTCTAGATACGCACGTCTAGAAATCTATGTCTAGGTAAAGCCGGAGCTACGGAAGCCGCATTGTTGTTGTGACTGCTAGCGGCTTGGCAGAGGAGGGCATTCCCTTGACGCAGGAGCAAGATATGTTCAGTAGCGGCGTCGGGTTGCCGGCGTAGGAACGCCGTGGCGGCGACGGGGGAGTATACTGAGGCCTTAACACAGCATGAGACACTGATGGCACAGTAACATCCAGGTTATAGAATCTGGTGAAAGTGTGAGGCGACGCCCAACTGGCAGCCGCACAGATCTCTTCCACAGAAACCCCCCGGAAAAGCGCCCAAGACGCAGCCACACCACGCGTGGAATCTGCACGCAGCCCCGCAGGAGGTTGCAACCCCCTGCTGTTATAAGCTACGCTAATAGCGTCCACGATCCAGTGAGATAAACGCTGCTTAGTGAGCGGTTCTCCCAGATGTGATGCGGCCCATGACACAAATAGCTGCTCGGACTTCCTGAGTCCGGCTGTCCTGTCAACATACGCCCTCAGCGCGCGCACAGGGCAGAGCGCGTTAAACGTCTCGTGCTCCTGCGTCGCGAAAGGAGGGGGATAAAACGCCGCCAACTCGATAGGGCGATACAAAGTTACCTGGTTAAAAACCTTAGGCACAAATGTGGGGCTAGGTTTCAATAAAACCTCATGTCCGCCCATGAAAAACTGCATGCAGGCCGGGTTCACCGATAATGCATGGATATCACTCACGCGTTTCGCAGACGCCAGCGCGAGTAATAAAGCCGTTTTCAGGGAGAGCATCCGCAGGTCCACCTGCTGAAGTGGCTCAAAAGGTGGGCGTGACACAGCTTCGAGCACCAAGGATAAATCCCAGGGCGCAGTCAAGCTCCTGGATACCGGGCGAAGCCACCGCGCTCCCTTCATGAACTGACAGATAAGAGGATGCTGGCCAGCCGTCTTATCCCCAAAACCGACGTGACAAGACGATATAGCGGCTAAATACACTTTGACGGTGGAGAAAGCCAGACCGTTATCCAGCAGCTCCTGCAGAAACGTCAGGATAGCAGGGACGGGGCTCTGAAAAGCCACCAGACCTGCCCTTACGCACCATTTTTCAAAAGCTTGCCATTTTCCCTCATACGCACGATGTGTGGACGAGGCTCTGGCGCTCCAGTTGCGATGACGTTATGCGGGAGCCCACCTGTCAGCAGGTTCAACCTTTCACGGGCCAAGCCCACAGCGCCATGTGCAGATTTCTCCGCGTGCCTGCGTCAAAAGGTCCCTGAAGGGGCAGGGGCCAAGGTTGACCGCACAACATCTGAAATATCTCCGCCAGCCAGTGTTTCCCTGGCCAGCGCGGAGCTATCAGAATCAGAGCCAGCCCCCTCTGCTGCACCCTGGCGAGCGTAGGAGTGATCAGCTCTAACGGGGGAAACGCGTACAGCAAGACGCGCGGTCACTCGTGTGCCAAAGCATCCAGACCCAAGGGAGCACTCTGGTCCAACAGGGAGAAATACAGGGGACACTGGGCGTTCTCCGCCCAGGCGGCCTGGTGTGACGACTGCGCCATGAGAAGCCAGTCGTCGATGTAAGTTGCCACACGCACGCCCCTGTGCCGCAGGGGGACGATGGCCGCCACGGTGCATTTGACAAACACCCGCGGGCTTAAGGAAAGCCCGAATGGGAGCACCTGGTATTCATATGTTACGCCTTGAAAGGCGAACCTGAGATATTTTCTGTGAGGGGGGTAAATAGGGATGTGAAAGTAAGCGTCCTTCAGGTCTATGGATGCAAACCAGTCGCCTGGACGCACGAGGCGGATTAGGAGTCCTAATCCGCCTCGTGCGTTACGCATGCAGTCCTCATTTAGGACTGCATGCGTCAGCATCCTGAACTTGTACTTTCTCATGTACTTGTTCAGAGAGCCCAGATCCAGAATCGGCCGTAACCCCCCGTCCTTCTTCGGGACCAGAAAATATCTTGAATAGAAACCGTACTGGCTCTGATCCAGCGGCACTATTCGAATAGCTCCTTTGATCAGCAGAGAACTGATTTCTTCCTGCAGAACACGAGCTTTTTCTCCCCGAGCCAGCGACTGCAATATCCCATTGAACCGGGGAGGAGCGGACGCGAATTGGAGCCTGTAACCTCTGGCTACGGTCTTTGTTACCCAATCTGCTGCTCCACATGCCCGCCACTGTGTGAGCGCCATGCTGGACAGAGGCGGACAGCGGTACAGCAGCTCTGCATTCCACAGCAGGTGTGCTGGCCTGCTTCCTCATAGATGGAGCAATGGCTCCCTCTAGAGGCCCCCTGTGTGACTGCACAGGTGTGTCCCGTGCCACACATATATGATTTTTCATTATTTTCAATGTTTTTGGCTGCGCCCTTGGCCTCAGGCCTGGATGTGCGCTCTGAAACATCTTTAAGGAAAATTTTATTGAAGAACATGAGCACTGGTGTGTGCTTGTGGGACTCCGCTGTGGCTCCTCTGAGCTCTCTGCAGGTCCGAGTGTTCTTCTCTTCATTGGGCCGTGAACTGTGAGTGCCTCCATGGCCTCTGCACACCTCTTCTGTGGGCTGGAACATGCCTCGAACATGTGAACCAGAACATGACTCAGGAGGGACGACGTTGGCGTCTGGCGGAGCCTGTCTTCCCCCCTCGATGGCTGCGCTCCAGGTGGCGCGGCACTTCTTTTTGGCCCCCAGAGTGGCAGGAGGGCCAGCTTGGTCCCCTGACGTCACACTGGTGGCAGAAGGCTTTCTCAGCCAAGCACCTTTCAGCTCTGGAGGCTTGTTGGAAACACGGCCTGTTGGCTGAGACTGACGTTTTGGGGTCTGGTAGGCCGACCTGGCCACGGCCTGCGCTAAAGTCTGTCTGGGTGCAGTAGGAGGAGGGGGAGGCATCTTTCTGGGGAGACAAAGTTGGAGTGCTTCTCCCTCCTTCTTCTTCTCCTCACATCGTCTCTGCATGGTGGCCACGGCTGGGCCAAACAGGCCCTTTGGGTCCACCTGCACGTCGAGGAGGTTCGCCTTCTCTTTTTGGGAGAGGCTGGACAGGTTCAGCCACCTGGCTCTCTCCTGGGCAACCATGAGAGCCATGGCTCGTCCCGAAGCCTGAACAGCGCTCCTGTGAAGACGGAGGCAGAGGTCGGTGACCACGCACAGCTCGTCCCACAGGTCTGGCGCAGGTGAGAACGTCATCTCGTCCTGCAATTCAGCCTGGTAGGCTAGAAGCAGGAAAGAAGCGTTCAGTGCTCTCACCGTCGTCGCCACCATTTTGTAGCCCTTTTCAGTCAGGGAAGACTGAAAAGATTCGGCCTTGGAAGGCACGGAGGGCCCCGCTGCCGTCATGGTGGACTTCAGGCTGGGGTGGAGGTGAGATGCCACGAGAGGTTCAACAGGGGGAAGGTGGGAAAAACCTTTCTCCTCCACGTTGTCCCAGTCTAACGCCGACCCTCCCTGGACGGGGTTTTTGGCGGTAAGTGGATTGCTCCACGACCGGGTCGCCTCCTTCAGGCACTCAGGGAAGACTGGCAGCAGTTGTCTGGCCGCGGCTTTGGCTTTCGGGAGCCTTTTTCCCTCATAACGAGACGTGGTGGTCTCGGTGGGGGTTTCAGGCCACGCGATGCCAAGCTTTGCAGCTGCTCTGCGGCAGACGGTGTGCAGATCCATGCAGGCGGCCGGGTTTGGGGACCCGCTGCGCGTGCTGTCTTCCGCCATCGGCTTTGCAGCCGGAGAGGGGTTAAAGGGCAACTCCGGTTTTTGACATCTGGACCTTATTTATAGGTGTGTGCATGCTCATATACTCACTCAGACAAACATCGTGCAGCTCGGAGTCCTTCAGAAGTTATTTAGATCCAAACGATGTAGCCGCACTTGCGGGGGTGCCACAGCAATGGAGCGTTAGCGCTGGACATAATCTCTGCAAAGTCGCTCATTTCGGCTGTATTTCTTCATCCATCGCCATTTCTTCATCCATCGCCAGTGTTATCATAAAGTCAGCTCATCTACCGTCTTCAGGGGAGTCAGCTGAAGAGCTGACAGTTTTCGCTAACTTAGCCACAATTAGCTCGGATGGGAACGTTGCGGAGCTCTTCTCCCCAGCAGAGAGGCACTTTGAGTTGGCCTCGGCTGTGACGGCGCCCCGGCGTCTGACTTCCAGGGGCCGAGTTGGAAAATGGCCCTCAGCTGCTCCACGGAGGCTCCGGACACCGGCGAAGACGCACGGCTCGCGCGCGGGCGCTGGGTCGCTGGATGTCTCTCCTGGCCGGGAGGATGCGTATCTCCGCTCCCTGGCGGATGCGCACTCCACGCCGGCCGCGGGACGCGCAACGGCCGGAGCTCTCTCCTCGCCAGGAGAATCCAGATCTCCACCGCCCAGCGGATGCGCGCTCCGTGCCAGGCCGCGGGACACTGCCGGAGGCCCCCCTTCGACCGAAAGGCAACCCAGCGCCGATGGAGAAAAAATATAGCCGAAATGAGTGACTTTGCAGAGATTATGTCCCGCGCTAACGCTCCTTTGCTGTGGCACCCCCGCTAAGTGCAGCTACATCGTTTGGGTCTAAATGACTTCTGAAGGACTCCGAGCTGCACGATGTTTGTCTGAGTGAGTATATGAGCATGCACACACCTAGAAATAAGGTCCAGGTGTCAAAAAACCGGAGTTGCCCTTTAAACGGCCCGTCGTCCTCCTCATCTCCGTCGGAGCCGAGGCTGACGGGCTCATCCCCGGACTCGTAGTCCGCCGCCCCGAAGTCGCACTGCTCGGCCATTAGGCTGATAGCGTCGTCATTGGGGTTGGTGAGCGGGGCCACAGCATCGAGCTGTTCGCCCCAGCTCGTTCCCGCGGGAATGGTGTCCTCGCGGGAACTCAGCGACACCTGTGTCGGGGGGATGGTTACCCCCAACATAGGGTCCACCTCCGACAGGCTAGCCTGGCGAGCTAGCCTGCGTCGGCGGGTCTTCAGCGAGAGACGTGCACAATGCTCACAAGAAGCTGGGAGTGCGAGTGCTTCCTGGGCATGTTGCAGCCCGAGGCAAGCGCTGCAAGCAGCGTGGGTATCTGCGCCCGAAATCTTCTTTCCGCATGTGCAGGTCTTGGTCGGAGGTTTTGTCCCGTCCATGGTGAGGAAGCGGTAAAAAACTCCGACAAGTTAGCTCCGTAGCTAGCGAGTTTTGCAACAAGCTATAGCAGCTGCTGTTTGGGGACAGACCGTCTGCTAATCCCAGATTGCTAATGTGGAGAGCAGGTAGCGTTCGGCGACCGAGGTGTGAGCTCGCTCTGCGAACAGTAAAGCTAGCCTGTTAGCCACAAAAAGCATCTGAGAGGTGCTTCTGGGAGCGAGAAGAGGTGAAAGACTGAGGAGATGACGTCGACGTGGGGCTCTTATAGCAGGGGGAGGCCCCTCCCTGCGGAGCCGACGTCACGTCAGTCTGCCAGTCAGGACTGGCGTAGTGTAAAATTGCTTCTGCGGAACAGCGCTGGGGGAGCGTCCCATAGTGAGATACCGAAAGAGAACTTAGGTGCATACCGCCACCTACTGTATCTCTGGGTAGATGTACTTCCGGTTACATTCTAATCACCGTATTCGCGGAAAAAAAAAACAAAAAAAAAAAAAAAAAAACAAGGTGCTGCTGAATCTGAACAGATGACCACTCTGTCAGGCCGGACCTCCTCAACCCATTGCAGAGCAAGAATGATGGCAGTTATCTCTGCTGTGAATACTGACAGGTTATTAGACAATCTCTTGCTAATTATAATACTAAACTCAGGAATATACACACCTGCTCCCACCCGTCCTGTAGCTACATCTTTTGATCCATCCGTATATATCCTTAGGCAGCGATAATAATTCTTCTTTACATATTCTTCAACTGGAGATGTACCATTAACCCCACTCCAGTAATTCCTTCTGCTAGTCAGATTGATATTTACATTTGGACAAGGCAGAATCCAAGGGGGAACTGAGCCCCAGACCTGTGCAGGACCAACCTCCAGTTCACTGAGCCCATACTTGCTGACTACAGCATCTATAGTCCACCCAAAGCCTCTACATTTTTGAGTTTGTAAGTACTCCCAGCAGTTATTCAACACGCTATTTGCTGGCTGGTCCTCTCCTGAACCTTTTAACTTTGCCCAAAAAACTAGAGATAGTTTGTTCCTTCTTAAACTTAGAGTCTCTCCTCCCTCCACCAGCAATGCGTTTATGGGGGTTGTTCTCATTGCTCCAATGCTGATCCTGAGAGCTCTATACTGGATCCTGTCTAGCTTAATCAGAGTACTACAAGCCGCTGCTCCATACACAATGCACCCATAATCAAAGCTTGACTGAATCATTGCTCTGTTGATGCTTATCAGTGACCGTCTATATGCTCCCCAATCATAGCTCGATATTGACCTCATGAGATTTAATACCTTTTTACATTTTGTCTCTATCTTATCTACGTGGGTTTTCCAGAGGCACTTTTCATCAAACCATAGTCCAAGATACTTGAATTCTTAAACTCTTTCAATATTTTGACCATATATTTTCAGATTAATATTTCTAATATTCCTTTTCTTTGTGAAAATCATATAGCACGTCTTACTCACTGACATTTTAAAGCCCCAGTTGTAGGACCATTCCTCTACTTTATTAATGGCACCCTGAATTATATCAACAGCATAATTAACATTTTTGGCCCTTTTCCAGATAGCGCCGTCATCAACATACAGTAGAGATCCTATACCACTGCCCATATTCCGAAAAATATCATTGATCATTATATTAAACAATATTGGGCTAACAGAGCTACCTTGAGGGATTCCATTAGAAGTGCTATATTCCTCTGACACTGCATCTTCTACCCTTACTTTAAAGGTATGATCAGGCAAATAGTCAAGAATCCAGTTATATAATCTCCCTCCAATACCTATGCTTCCCAGTTTTATAAGAAATCCTTCTCTCCACATAGAATCATATGCCTTTTCTATATCAAAATAAACTATAACCATCGCTTCTTTACAGTTAACAGCTTTTTCTGCTTCATTACTGACTTTCACCAGAGCATCTGTTGTCGCCTGCCCTCTCCGAAAACCACATTGATAAGAACTGAACAGGCCTCTTTGCTCCAGATAATATGATAATCTGTCTACAATCATCTTTTCCATCCACTTTGCTAAATGAGACGTTAGGGCTATAGGACGATAGTTTCCTGCATCAGCTGAATCCTTGCCAGGTTTACTGAATGGCAGAATAATTGAACTTTTCCAGCTCCTCGGCAGCTTGCCTTCACTCCAGACTTTGTTAAATAGCCTAAGAACATAGCTCAGTGCTTCATCAGGGAGGTGTCTAAACATTGCAAAACATAACTGGTCCTGCCCAGGGGCTGAAAAGCCACTTCCAAGTAGAGCTTTTTTAAGTTCACCCATAGTAAAGTCCATATCGAGCGGAGTAGGCTCCCTATTCTTTTTCCGTGTCACATCTGGGTTTCTCTCTATGACTTTCTCTTTCCTCAGTCCATGAACCTGATCCAAATGACTACCACTATGAACACCTGCGAACTTTCTCCCCAGTAAATCAGCCTTTTCTTTATTTGTGACAGCCCGGTAATCTCCATCTATTAGGACAGGAATTTTATTACATTGTTTCTTTCCCAGCATCTTCCTCACCATTGCCCACACCTCTTTTAGCTTTGTAGCCCTGTCAATTAGACACATGCATAAAAGACATTTAAAAGGCATAAAAAGACAATCAGATTTCATAAATGTTTAAAAGATGAATCATTTCTGTATGTAAATAAGTTAAGAGCCACAAAGTTCATTCAGTTAAAAAACATAGAATTCAGTTAAAATGTATTTACAGTGTAAAATGTATCAAGTTCATTTATGTGTGAAATTGAAGGAGATAAATAAGTTTTGGTTTCATTGTTTCCTTAAAAGATGTGCACACTATCTTGATTTTGTTTCATTTGTCATTCATGGTGTTTTTCTGTTGTCACTGGTTTGGTTGTGACTTAATAGCCAATCAGAGATCTTCTTTTGCGTAAGGGGCGGGACAAGTGGCGCACGGTGCTGTAACAGGAAGAAAAAATAGATCTCTCTCATGTCAGCCGTGATCGGTGAGGAAACATCGTGATTTGTGGAGAACATTCAAGTTATATGGAAGATTGACTACCAGTTGATCCAGAGTGTGACTGTTGTGATCTGCATCAGGTAACAGATATGTGTATTTCTGTGCTATAACTTGTGGTTGCAGTGCTAAAGGAAATCATGTGTCTGGTGCTACATAGCGACTAGCTGTTAGCTTTGGCATTTCAATGAGCCTCAATATGCTCAGTTTAAGCCTTGTATGAGCACATACTTGTAATAAGTGTAAGTTGAACTAAGTGAAATATTCTTGCATCAGATGTGGACTGAGAGAGAGCCGGTTGGAGCGTCGACCAGAGGCCCGGCGGAGTTTCTGCTGTTTTTCTTCAGTGCTATCTTCAGTTTCGTTTCTTCAGTGTTATCTTCAGCTTCGTTTCTTCAGTGATCTGAGTTTGTTTCATCTCATCATCATCATCTTCACAAAAGACCATCTACTCCTCTGTGCCCTTGTGACTGCTACCACTCGTTTCCCCATTCATCCTATTAACCCCCTTGGATCCGTGAGTACTCAAAAGAATTACTAAAAGTGCACATTTTGTTTTCTGTTGCTCAATTTGGAGTGAAGCGGCCCCACAGTTTCTGGCCTCACCGCTCCCCAGCTTCGAATCAGGCCTGCAACGTGGTCATTTGCAAAGTGAATGTTTGAGGAGTGTGTGAGTGTGGGCCCACAAATGTGATTTATGTTGGTTTTGTTGTTGTGATATAAATATATCTGGGATTTTGTAAATAATATCTAAAAAGGTACTAAAAAGAGGTTTTCATGAAAAAGGGTTAATTCATAAGAAAAAAGGTTGAAAGAAAATTCATAAAAAGGACTGATATTTAGTTTTATGTCTCTGTATATATTTTATATTTTGTTAAAACAGATTTTCATTTAGAATTTCATTATTTTATTTCATTGATACAAAATAAACCCTGTTTGGAGGATTATTGTCTTAAAAGTTCAGTTGTTGTGTCCCTTATTTGTGTTAGCTAATTTTACTAGTTCATACCGAACTCAGGCCCCATCCCACAGTTACGTGAGATCCGGGTTACATAATGGAGGCACTGCTGGGATCAAATTAACAAAATTCAGAATAAGAAGATAAAATAAATAAGAATCATCTGGACACAACAACTTTTAAGAGCAATAACTGTATTTTCTAACAGTAATAAGTACTAAACAGTCCCAAAATTAATGGAAACAAAAAAAAAAAAGGATTTCAAAATGAGCAGTCCCTCACAACTTGATCTGATTAACTGGTGCAGAGGAGAGTCAGTAGATGTAAAACATGCCCTCCTACTTTATGGAGTACCTGAAAGTATATCAACAGCCGAGATTGAAGAAACAGCAGAGACTATCAAAGTTTTAGGCAGAGTGGTGGTTAGGGGAAAAATGTTTCACCCTCAACAACAGTCCTTAATGGTATTGTGTGAGTGCCGTGAGCCAATAGACCCCACACGAATACCCCCAGAAGTGATGCCCATAAGTGGTGGAAGTGCCTGGAAATCAGTGTACTATACAGAGCCCCAACCTGAACAGTTTGAAGAAAAGTTACTCATTTTTCTAAAAAATGAAGGAAAAACCTTGGAGGATCTCCAAAGTGCACGTAGCTCTCAAGCAACAGAAGACAGCAACACTGAGGCTATCATCCGTGCAGTTGGAGAAATAATGGGCAAAACAAACAGACAAACAGACAGCCATGCCTACAGAAGATTACGAACTTTCTCCGGAGTCAGTCCCACACCCACGGGAGAGGAGTCCCTCCACGTCTGGCTGGAGCAAGCAACGCTTCTAGTTGATGAAGGTGAGTGCTCCGACAAAGAGAAACGGCGACGGATCTTGGAAAGTTTAAAAGGGCCCGCCTTGGAGATCGTTCAAGCTGTTCGTATGACTGAACCAGATGCTAGCCCCCATGACTACATAGAGGCCATAGAGAGCATTTTTGGTACTGTAGAGTCTGGAGAAGAACTCTATTTGTCCTTCAGATCTCTTCATCAGCAGCCTGGTGAAAGCTTATCTGATTTTCTGAGAAGATTAGAGAGGTCTCTTGTTAAAGTTGTGCAAGCAGGTGGTTTACCTGTTAGTTCTGCTAACAAAGCCAGAATAGAGCAACTTATTAAAGGTTCAACCTCTGAGCTAATGTTGCTTCAGTTGAAAATTAGGGAGCGGAAAGACAACCCCCCAACTTTTTTGAACTTGCTGAGAGAAGTGATTGAGGAAGAGAGTCGTCAGTCTGCCAAACAAAGCCAAACAGCACCTGTACGTCGTCAACACGTACGCACAATACAGGCTGAGAAGGAGAAAGAGCCTGATTCAACCTCCAGGAGTGAACTTGAGGCTCAAATTCAAGAATTGAGAGCGCAGCTGGAGAAGAAAAACAGCTCACCATCTCAGATGCCATTCGATGGTTCTGTCAGTGGACCAAAAGAGAAGAAAAACAAAAAAATCAAAGGAGAGTCACAGAACGAACTGGAGTCCCTCAGAAAACAAGTTCAAGATCTGCAAAATAAAATGAGCGTAATGGCAGTGAACTACACATCAGCTCCTCAGAGAGAAAATATGACACACCCCAGTAAACACAGACCAGCCCAAATCCACAAACCTGCTCCATTCAAAGCTTCATCGTCAAGAAGTTCTGATGAGTATTTTTGTTACAAGTGTGGAGAAAATGGTCATATTGCTACGAGATGCACTGGAGCTGAGAACCCACAGAAAGTCATAAGAAAGCTCATTCGTGTAGTACGCGGAGCACCAGATCCCACTACAGAAAACTCAAAATCTGCCACAGATGAGTCGTGTGTCGCGAATGTCAACAAAATCGAAGTCCCTGGAAAAGATGCAAACTTACCTGAGGGTCTTGTAGGTCCATCATTCATTCATACCATCAAGGTGAACGATGTGCCTTGCAATGCTCTCATTGACAGTGGATCTAATGTGACTATCATCTTTGAAAGCTGGTATAATGACCATTTGGCAGATGTTCCCATCAAACCCCTCTCAAACCTCGGCCTCTGGGGTCTTGCTGACACAGATTATCCATACAGAGGTTATGTTGTAGTGGAGATGGAGTTTGCAAAAGAGATCACTGGTGTATCTGGACAAGTCGAGGTGCTTGCATTGATCTGCCCTGAGCCAAAAAAACCATCAACAGGCCCCTGTATTGGTCGGCACAAACACATCTCTGTTTAGTCGCCTGTGGGAACTGGTGAAGACGGAAAATGACAAGGACATTGTCCACTCAATGAGAATTCAGTCAGTCTATACCCCAGTCAATGCTCCGACACAGCCGAAAAAAGAGGAAATCTTGGGACAAATAAAATGGAATGGGCCTGGCCCACTTTCTGTTGCTCCAGGAGCAAAATACTATGCTACATGCAAAGTAGACAGACAGACTGCCCCCTCTAAAGATTTCGTACTGATCGATGCACCCACTGCTCAGTCATTACCAGCTGGCGTACTGGTACAGCCAGGTGTGCTCCCAAATGCTACTATCGATAGCAACAGTTTCACTGTGCTCATTCAGAATGAGTCCAAAAAAGCAACCTCTATACCAGTGGGAACGGTCATTGCTGAAATGTATGCTGTGGACACAGTCACCCCTGTCCAACCATCTGAGTCAACAGCTGAAGCTATCGACCCAGAGCTCTTCAACTTTGGAGATTCCCCGATCTCCAAGGAGTGGAAGAACCGGCTTCGGCAGAAGATGGCTGGAAGGAGGAAAGTTTTTTCATTGCATGAATGGGATGTTGGCTTGGCCACAGGTGTAGAACACCACATCCGTCTACATGACACCCGACCTTTCAGGGAGAGGTCAAGGAGAATCGCTCCTGCAGATATTGATGATGTGAGACGACACATACAACAACTGTTGGCGGCTGGGATTATAACAGAGTCCCGTAGTCCCTACGCCTCACCAATTGTTGTTGTGAGAAAGAAAAATGGAAACATAAGAATCTGTATCGATTACAGAACACTTAATAACCGCACCGTACCAGACCAGTACACAATGCCACGCATTGATGACGCTTTGGATTCGTTGTCAGGCAGCAAATGGTTCTCTGTATTAGATCTACGTAGTGGCTACTACCAGATTGCAATGACTGAGGAAGATAAAGAAAAAACGGCATTCATTTGCCCCCTCGGTTTCTATCAGTTTGAGCGCATGCCACAAGGAATCACAGGAGCGCCTGCAACATTTCAGCGTCTAATGGAGAAGGCAGTTGGTGACATGCATCTTCTGGAAGCATTGGTATATCTGGATGATATCATTGTTTTTGGAAAAACTCTGGAAGAGCATGAACAGAGGCTGCTCAAAGTTTTGGACAGACTGGAGGAGATTGGATTAAAAGTTTCCATTGACAAATGTCAGTTTTGTCAACCTCAGGTCAAATACGTGGGTCACATTGTTTCTGCAAATGGGATAGCTACTGATCAGGAGAAGGTGGAAGTGGTGAAAGACTGGAAAGTTCCCACTCACCTAAAACCTCTAAAGTCGTTTCTGGGCTTTTGCTCTTACTATAGGAGGTTTATTGCAAATTACTCCGCTATCATTCGCCCCCTCTCTGAACTTACCAAAGGGTATGCTCCCCTGTGGCAGGACCCTAAGGCCAGAAAGAAAACAGATTCAAGTAAGGTCTACTTCAAAACATCAGAGCCTTTTGGAGAGCGGTGGACTCAGACCTGTCAAGATGCATTTGAGAAAATCCGTGACTGCCTGATCAACGCCCCAGTTTTAGCCTTCGCTGACCCCACAAAAACTTACATTTTGCATGTGGATGCCAGTATGAATGGACTAGGTGCAGTCCTGAACCAAGAATACCCCGAAGGCCTTCGACCTGTTGCTTTCGCAAGTCGAAAGCTAAAAGACTCAGAACAAAACTACCCAGTCCATCAATTGGAGTTTCTGGCATTAAAATGGGCTGTTGTGGATAAATTCCATGACTACTTATATGGTGCAAAATTCATTGTCAGGACTGATAATAACCCACTAACATATGTGTTGACTTCAGCCAAGCTCAGTGCAGTTGGTCATCGCTGGCTTGCTGCTCTGGCCACATATGATTTCACCATTCAGTACCGTCCTGGGCGACACAACATCGACGCTGATTTATTGTCCCGTCAGTACGCCCCAGGAGATGAAAAAGATTGGGTGAGCATTCAACCTGCTGGGGTTAAAGCTCTCTGCAAACGGGCCACTGTATGTGAAGAAGCAGAGGCACCAGACCGGTTGGTGGATCAGCTTGGAGCTCCTGGCATGGTGGTGCCTGATGCTTTTGCGTTCCCAGTGAATCTCAGCATGAGCGCACTTGACCAGTTGAGCCCAAAAGAAATTCAGACATCACAAGATTTGGATCCCATAATTGGACCAGTCAAGAAAGCAGTTGAAACCAAACAGAAACTGAATCACTCGAAAAGTGATCCGCCAGAGATTCTTTTGCTCCTCCGTGAAAGCAGCAAACTGGAATCTAAGGATGGAGTACTTTATAGATTGAAAGAAAAACCATGTGGAAAACAAATAAAACAGCTTGTCTTGCCATCAAGATATCGGCCCATGGTTTTAAGATCGCTGCATGATGACTGTGGACACATGGGTGTTGAGCGAACCAGAGAATTGGTCAATGATCGATTTTATTGGCCACGCATGGCAGCTGAGGTTGAAGAGTACATTAAAACATGTGGGAGGTGCATAACCAGGAAGACGCTCCCTCAGCGTGCCGCGCCGCTGAATCAGATCACCAGTAATGGTCCTTTGGATCTTGTCTGTATTGATTTTTTACAGATTGAGCCAGATTCCAAAGGTGTTGCTAATGTGTTGATAGTGACAGATCACTACACACGTTACGCACAGGCATTTCCTACCAAAGATCAAAAGGCTATCACTGTTGCAAAAGTATTGTGGGAGAAATATTTTGTGCACTACGGCCTGCCGGCTAGGATACACTCAGACCAAGGCAGAGATTTTGAAAGTCGGCTAGTGAAAGAGTTGTTATCCATGTTGGGAATCCGAAAATCACGAACATCCCCTTACCATCCACAGGGCGATGCGCAACCAGAAAGATTCAATCGCACTCTCCTAGCGATGATTGGCACTTTGGATACTGTTAAAAAGCAATGCTGGAGCCAGCATATCAGTCATCTTGTACATGCTTATAACAGTACTAAAAATGATGCCACTGGATTTTCGCCATACTTACTCATGTTTGGCCGAGAAGCAAGACTGCCCATAGACATCTGTTTTGGGATCTCACCGGATGGTGAAAGTGAATCTTCTCATCAACAGTACATCGTTAAGATGAGAAAAGATCTCCAGAAAGCCTACGAGCTGGCCTCGGAAGCAGCTACAAAATGTCACCTAAAAAACAAAGCTCGTCATGATCAGCGAGTGAGAGATCAGCCATTGGACGAAGGGGACAGAATTCTCATCCGGAATGTTGGAATAAAAGGCAAACATAAGCTCCAAAATCGATGGAAGTCAACTCCATATGTCGTTGTGGAAAAGCTACCCAACCTACCGGTATACAGAGTTAAACCAGAATATGGTTCCGGCTCGACCAAAACCTTGCATCGAGATCATCTGTTGCCAATCGGTTATCTGGTCAGGATGTCGGATCATCTTGAGGAAGAAGAACCCGTCCAGAGACCTGTCACCAGATCGCTTCGTAACCGACAAAACCAAAGAACAACTCAGCCTACTCAAACAGAGGATGATACTGCATCATCAGATTCTGAGCTGGAAACCGCTCATGTTCCTTGGGAATTTGATGTGGATGAAGTCAGGAGACAATTGAATAAACAAAATCCGGACCCTGAAGAAAATGAGAGCAGTAAAAGCTCAGAGGAGGATGGAAGTTCTCAAGAGGAGAACCCAGACATGCCGGAAAATCAACCTACTGAAGAAAGTGAGAATGAAGAATCTTCTGAAAGCTCTACACCTTCTGAAGTGGATTCTGAAGTTCAAGAAACAAATGCCTCTGCAGAAGAACAAGATTCAGAAGGGGGAGCAACATCACCCTCTTCAAGCAGAGCCAGAAATGACGGATCACATGAAAGTACAAGACGAAAACATAAACAGTGTTCCCCTGTTCGAAAATCTCACAGAGAATCAAAACCGCCCATGCGATTTACTTATGACAAACCTGGTTATCCATCCAGTGAACCAGTTACCATTATGCATCATGGCATGGTTATTCAACTAAAATTAAACCCTCAAGACCAAATTTACAAGACACCTAGACAGAAACATAAAACATCCGTGAAAATCTCAGAACGTGAGACAAAGAAACATGTTTCTAAGACAAAGAAAAGGGAAAAGGTGTGATGAGGACATCTACACGGTTAGAAGGGGGAGGGTGTAGCCCTGTCAATTAGACACATGCATAAAAGACATTTAAAAGGCATAAAAAGACAATCAGATTTCATAAATGTTTAAAAGATGAATCATTTCTGTATGTAAATAAGTTAAGAGCCACAAAGTTCATTCAGTTAAAAAACATAGAATTCAGTTAAAATGTATTTACAGTGTAAAATGTATCAAGTTCATTTATGTGTGAAATTGAAGGAGATAAATAAGTTTTGGTTTCATTGTTTCCTTAAAAGATGTGCACACTATCTTGATTTTGTTTCATTTGTCATTCATGGTGTTTTTCTGTTGTCACTGGTTTGGTTGTGACTTAATAGCCAATCAGAGATCTTCTTTTGCGTAAGGGGCGGGACAAGTGGCGCACGGTGCTGTAACAGGAAGAAAAAATAGATCTCTCTCATGTCAGCCGTGATCGGTGAGGAAACATCGTGATTTGTGGAGAACATTCAAGTTATATGGAAGATTGACTACCAGTTGATCCAGAGTGTGACTGTTGTGATCTGCATCAGGTAACAGATATGTGTATTTCTGTGCTATAACTTGTGGTTGCAGTGCTAAAGGAAATCATGTGTCTGGTGCTACATAGCGACTAGCTGTTAGCTTTGGCATTTCAATGAGCCTCAATATGCTCAGTTTAAGCCTTGTATGAGCACATACTTGTAATAAGTGTAAGTTGAACTAAGTGAAATATTCTTGCATCAGATGTGGACTGAGAGAGAGCCGGTTGGAGCGTCGACCAGAGGCCCGGCGGAGTTTCTGCTGTTTTTCTTCAGTGCTATCTTCAGTTTCGTTTCTTCAGTGTTATCTTCAGCTTCGTTTCTTCAGTGATCTGAGTTTGTTTCATCTCATCATCATCATCTTCACAAAAGACCATCTACTCCTCTGTGCCCTTGTGACTGCTACCACTCGTTTCCCCATTCATCCTATTAACCCCCTTGGATCCGTGAGTACTCAAAAGAATTACTAAAAGTGCACATTTTGTTTTCTGTTGCTCAATTTGGAGTGAAGCGGCCCCACAGTTTCTGGCCTCACCGCTCCCCAGCTTCGAATCAGGCCTGCAACGTGGTCATTTGCAAAGTGAATGTTTGAGGAGTGTGTGAGTGTGGGCCCACAAATGTGATTTATGTTGGTTTTGTTGTTGTGATATAAATATATCTGGGATTTTGTAAATAATATCTAAAAAGGTACTAAAAAGAGGTTTTCATGAAAAAGGGTTAATTCATAAGAAAAAAGGTTGAAAGAAAATTCATAAAAAGGACTGATATTTAGTTTTATGTCTCTGTATATATTTTATATTTTGTTAAAACAGATTTTCATTTAGAATTTCATTATTTTATTTCATTGATACAAAATAAACCCTGTTTGGAGGATTATTGTCTTAAAAGTTCAGTTGTTGTGTCCCTTATTTGTGTTAGCTAATTTTACTAGTTCATACCGAACTCAGGCCCCATCCCACAGTTACGTGAGATCCGGGTTACAGCTTGATCTCACTTCCAATTGTAGAGCAGAACTGTCTCCAGGAGTTCCTTTTAGCAAATTTGATAACTTTCCTTGCTAATGCCACCTTCCTTTGATATTCCAAAATGCTGTCTTGGTTACAACCCTTTCTTAGGTTCCTATGAGCACGATTTCTGTCTTTGATGGCGGCTGTACATTCATCGTTCCACCAGGGGACCACTTTTCTCTTATATCCACCACATTTTTTAGGTATAGACTGAGAAGCTGCATTCAGAATCATATTAGAAACACTCTCATTGCATTGCTCAACATCTCCCTGCATAGCCAGCTTCTCACAGAGCTCTAAGCAACATGTCTGGAACTTGTCCCACACTGCCTGGGCCAAACACCATCTATCCACTAAAATACTCTCTTGAGTATACACTTCAAAGTTAACTGAACAAAGAATTGGGAAATGATCACTACCTATATTATTATTCAGGACAGTCCACTCACAGAGGTTGCTTAGATTTCCAGAGACTAATGTTAGATCTAAGCATGACTCGCAGTTTCTTACTATATCCACCCTCGTTGCTTTGCCATCATTCAGGCAGACAAGTGACCTTTCCTCCATCATTTCTTCTATCACCTCTCCGTTTTAATCTGTGTGTTTACTTCCCCAAAGAGTATTGTGGGCATTAAAGTCTCCACACCAGATTTCTCGCCTTTCCACTGTAGCAGATATGTCCAGAAATGTTTGCTGTGTCAGCTTCTTGCATGGGTTGTAAAAACTGACAATTGTAACATCACCTCTGGGGCTGCACACCTTAATCACTACACATTCCTGCTCTCTAGAAGCACCTGCCATCCTGAAAGCCATACAGTCTTTAATAAATGTTAAGCAGCCACCACCAGGAGACTCTTTCCTATCCCACCTAACTGCTGCGTAACCTGGAAGAACAAAATCCAAATGTGGTCTTAACCATGTTTCTTGGACACAAATGACATCAGGAGTCTTTTCCATATCTGCAATAACCTTTTTGAATTCTTGACCGTTTGCAATTAAACTCCTGGCATTCCACTGTAGAATATGGAACACCATTAGCACCCTAATCAGCAGTAGTCTCATTTCCATCATTTCATTTAACCAACTCATTTATCTTCCTAATTTCTCCTTCTTTGATCGCTAGGAACTTAATTGCTGCCTCCACCACGCCACTGATTCTGTCCCTTCTTCTTTCCCTTCTAACTGCCACTTCGATTACTTGACACATGAAGGCAACCAGGTTAACCGTGTCCACAGTATACATGTCTTTATTGATGGTTCTGGAACCTTCCTCACCTTCCAGCATTCTCTGTCTCAGCGGCGCAGGCGGACCTGAGACTTGCAGTCTGCGAGGGGGCAAAGGGTTTGACACAGTAGCAGATGGATGACCGATTGTTTCAGTTTGCTTCACTTTTTTGACTGCGTCTGCGTCTGCATAAGACACTTGGTTTGCTACTTTCTACTTCATAACTTCTCTGGCTTGGATTTGGGCTGGGCAGCCACCATAGGCGGCACTATGCTCCCCACCACAATTACAGCATTTAACTTGAGCCTCTTTGTCACATTTACCATACTCATGCTCCCCTCCACATCTGGCACATCTCAGTTTCCCTCTACACTGTGAAGCTGTATGCCCAAATCTTTGACACTTGAAGCACCTGAGAGGAGCTGGAATAAATTCCCTGACTTCATAACTGACGAATCCCACAATAACATGTTTAGGAAGAGCATTTTTGAAATCCAGTACCACCGATAAGCTGTCTCTTTTAACACCATTCTTCCTTCTTTGAAGCCGTTCTGCTTTCACCACTTTCCCACCTTTCACTTCTGCAATGAGTTCATCCATGTCCATGGACACTGTGAGAGGGACATCCCGAATCACTCCTCTCAGCTTAGCAGCACTCCCTGGAACATGAGCATTAACTTTTTTACAACACATACAATCCAGACGTAGAAACGCATCTCTCTGTGCTTTATTATTTGCAAAAATCAACAGCCGCTTATTGTTCAGAAACTTAGCAAACTTAATTTTACCCATTTGTTTTTCTACTTGTTTAGCCATTTTAATCGGGTGGAACTGAACATCTTCTTCTTTAAATGTAATCATCACTTTCCACTCATTCTGCTCATCCCCAGGAGACTGATCATCCCGGCTTGTTTTAGCTCTTCTCGTAGCCTTTTCAACCTCCGATTCAGATGACTGACTGTCTGACTGCGCATTTCTAGTTTTCCTCTTCCTATTAACTACTTGCCATGGGTTCAGATCACCCTCTCCGTCCATACAATCACCAGTCATCGATACAGTCACGTTGTTGTCGCTGTTGCTTCTCGCCAAACTTGCTTCACTTTCATCTTCCGTAATGTCCTCAATCAGTTTCTGGTTTATCAGGTCTCCCCACTTGGCTGCCATCTCTGGCAAGCCAGCGACGAGACCCCGCTCTGAAAACCGCCGAGAAAAGTCCCGCCAGCCGTGCTGTCAAACCGTCCGAGCTCCATTCCGCTGATTTCCTCCACCGTCCCACTCCGTTCGTCGTCTTGATGCTCAGGAAACATAAACAGGGAAACGCTGACCCGTCTTCCTCCTGTCATCGGACTTCTGGCTCGGACCGCCTAGCCCTTCAACGCAGTCGCCATGACCGGGTGGGCGGATCGATCCAAATATAGATACATACTCAGTCATCAAAATGTGTCAAGACATCTTAAGATGTCTTAATAACCAAAATCAAGACGTCTCAAGACATTTTTGTACATCAAGACATCTTAAGACAAAAATTTGAAGATGTCTTAAGACATGCCAAAGCAGAATATGAGTTGCACCCAGACAGATTTTTGTGTCTTGAAGACACTGAGTGTCTTGAGACATCTTAAGACATATTTCCTTTGTCTTAAGACATTCACATCTTAAGATGGCTTCAGACATGGTATGTGTGTCTCAAAGACATGGTCAAGCTGTCTCGTTTCAACTGGAGTGTTATGATGATAATATTATGATAATGGTCTATTTATTTTTTGCTGTAAAATCTGAGATAACATTGTTGGAGTGTTAAATGGTAATTAATTATTTTTCAATATATATTTTGAATTATTTTTAATTTCCCAGAGAGCTCTGCGTAATGGGATCAATAAGGTAAAAACAAATAATAACTTAAGTTAAAATTGTAAAACATTGCTTCAGAGGATTTTTTGTGATTTTTTTATGTAACAAATATTTGAAACACCTTTTCAACAGAAGATGAACATAAACAGGAGGTGAAATTAAATTTACAAAATGTTTATTTAATAAATTATTGAATTAAATAAATGTCACAGAAAAATATCATAGAACTCAAATTTAAATACACTACAAGACAATTTCAATGATCTTTGCAACAATATGTAACAAAGAATATAATATTTTATTTAATTGAATAAATATGAATTTAAATGAATTAGGGAATGCAATGAACAATTCCATCAAAACACATTCAAATTCAGAACATCACAACATAAAATTAAATTGTATTTAAAGGGACTTAAGGCAACTTTTCAAAATTTACCTCAGTGCTGCCGCGATAGGTGCTGCGGGGAACTGCAGCCACCAGCCAAGGCGGCACGGGAGCGCGCACAAACATTTTACAGAATGTCCGTCTTCACAGCGCTGCACCAGGGATGCTCCTGCTGTTTACTATGTCGCGGATTACTGCAGGACCACAGCGCATATTATGTGATTTTTGTAAGCATCCATTTTCACTCCCAAATGCAGCTGAAGTTCCCTCCATGAATCAAACGCATATCCAATATTTATTCGGGTGCCTGCCCGGCTTCGGTCATTTTTTTATTTTTATTTTTTGACTCACGAGATAACGCTGATAATAGGGCTGCGTTAAACGATTACTTTTGTAATCGATTAATCTAGGAAATAGTTCTTCGATGCATTGATTAATCTAACGATTCATTTTTAAATCCGTCGCGGAGCTCCTCTCCGCCTCCATGTTTATGCGGCGGGTCCCTGCGCGCTCCGCGGCCGGCACGGAGCGCGTCTCCGCCCGGGAGCAGAGATCCGGAGCTCTCCCGTCAGCCTCCGTGGGGCAGCTCCACTCGGCCCGTGGAAGCCGCGGCCTGCTTCACGCGCCTCCGTGGAGCAAGCCGCAGCGCGGCAGCTCCGGATCTCCGCTCCCGGGCGGAGACGCGCTCTGTGACGGCCGCGGAGCGGACGGGGACCCGCCGCATAACCACGGAGGCGCGTGAAGCAGGCCGCGGCTGCTGGAGCTCTCCCGTCGCCGCAGTGGAGCTGCTCCGGGCCGTTTACCCAATCTGCCCCAACTGAGACTGGCCGCCTGTGAGTGCTTTGGGACGGGGGAGGGACTCACACAGCACCACTGCTTGCTGAGAACAGCGGAGACGTCCTGTCACATCTCCAGAGCACCAGAAAAAGCCGCTAAATTTGTCGCTAGTTACTTTTGACAAAAAAAAAGTCGAAAAGAGGCTTTGGAAAGTCGCCAGATTTAGCAAGAAAGTCACCAAGTTGGCAACACTGCCCGCCCCTGATCCCAGCAGTGTTTGAGTCCGTGTCCTCGGCGGCCATGTTCTTCCTGTTCGGCAACGCGCATACAGCGTCAATTTACGTCACATCCCCACGATTGCGCGGGAAATTCGGACCCTGAACAGCAACAAATTATTTGGCACACAGCCTGTATAAGGCAACAGACAGATACGTGGATTGGCCTCAGGTTTTTAATGCTTCACGACCCATTAGCATTGAATAAAGTGGAAATGCATGTGTAGTTTTTCACAAATCTTGCCTTAAGTCCCTTTAAAGCTTGAACACAAACAAACATACAGACACACGCACACACTAGGCACTGCACATGTCCTGCACTGCCTGCATGGCCTTGGCATTGGGGTTCTTTCTAGGGATGAGCGAGTACACCACTATCTGTATCTGTATCTGTATCTGTTTACCCATCCAAATTATCTGTATCCGTATCTGTACTCGGAGGGGGCGTGGTCTAAACCGGAAGTGGGTGTGGTTTAACTGAAAACTGGAAACGTGGTTTAAACTGGGCTGGGGCAGAAATTGGTGCATTATTTTAAGTCTGAAATTGATATGGATTGCTCAGAAGTTGCTATATTGATTCTTCATTTGAAAACTATTTACAGAACAGTCTCAATGATACAATGTACAGATTTTTTTTTCATTTTAGTCAGAACATGAATATTTCTAAAGTTATATAAATGATTATTTATTCACACAAAACCCTCAGAAATAAAATTTGAATATTTTTGGTCACAATAGTAAAGGAACTATTTACAGAAAAAGTATTTTTTATTGAGTCAGAACATGAATATTTTAGTTGTATGAATGCCTCCCCCCACGATCCCCACCGGAATCTCCCCGGCGTCCAGGGAAACCTCTCATCCGCCCCTGCTGAGCTTCCTGGTCCTGTCCACGGCTGCAGCACCGATCATAGTAGATCTCGGTCCAGTTATCATCTCTCTCCCACAGATCACAGCCTCCCAGTGGAGCACAAGTCCAAATTATTATAAAAAAGAAGAGAAAAAAGGAAAGAAAAAAAAAACGCGAGGGAAAACGAAACTTAAAAACCCCCGAAAAAAAAAACCCGAGCGTGCACAATCGCCCGACGTTTTGACCTTATAAGGTTTTCCTCAGGCACAATGCACGCTACAAATAAATAAAATACCGCATTTTTAATTTATCAGGTCCGATTGGCTTCTCTGACAAGGATCCTGTCGTCTCGGTGGAGCACGGAGCAGAATGAAGGACCAATGAGGATCTCCCATCAGCACGAGGACGAATAATGACGGACAATGCTCGGGCTGAACTCGGATTCGAAAAAAATGCATTATCCGTAACGAGTACTCGTTTAAAACGAAATGTTATGTCTATAACTTCGGTTCCCTGAAGGAGAGGAACGAGGTACAACACATATTGTATGGGATATCACGCCCCTTACGGCCTGCTGAAGACACCTCTATTCACGCCTTTATGGCAGATGATCTGTGATGACGTGGATGGCCCGCCCTCCGCTTATAAGCGGCCGTCATCACAGACATCCCTCAGTTCGATAGCCGCTCTTCACGAAGCCCAGCTGACTGCGGGGCAATCAAGTATTGTACTTCGTTCCTCTCCTTCAGGGAACCGAAGTTATAGACATAACATTTCGTTCCCTTTCAGTCGATTCACTCGATACAACACATATTGTATGGGACATATATACACGCCCCGCAGAGCTGCCACCGAACCCGAGCCTAGCCTGCAACCTAGTGCGAAGCCGACCCAGCAGAAAGGACAGACTGAGCCACCGAAGGGGCCGTCACGTCCAGCCGATAAAACCGCATAAAAGTATGAGGAGATGACCAGTCAGCTGCAGCACAAACATCAGTTATAGACACTCCCTTAAACATCGCCCAGGAAGTAGCCAGGCCCCTGGTAGAATGAGCTCTCACTCCCGGGGGCAGCGGGAGGCCTCTGCTGCTGTAGGCGGAGGAAATAGCCTGCACAATCCAGTGAGAAAGCCGCTGCTTAGACAGGGCCTTACCCCTAGCTGGATTAGCAAAGCAAACAAACAGCTGGTCACACGAACGCACATCCTGCGTACGGTCAATGTAGGCGCGTAGAGCCCGCACCGGACATAATAAATGCAACCTCCTCTGTTCCTCAGACTCAAAAGGAGGCGGACAAAAACTCAAAAGTTCAAAGGTCATAGCGCTGTAGGCTGCAGGGATGACCTTAGGTAAATACGCCACATTCGGGCTTAAAGTAACCTTAGTCCCATCACCAGAAAACCGGGTGCATGAAGGACTCACTGATAAAGCATGCAGGTCACCCACTCTCTTCGCAGAGCACAAGGCGAGAAGCAATGCAGTTTTGTATGAAAGAAATTTCACATCCACAGACTCAATAGGTTCAAACGGCGGCCCACATAAGGCCTCCAACACCAGAGTTAGATCCCACGAAGGAACGCCAGATCGAATCACCGGCCTCAGACGGCGGACTCCTCGTAAAAACTGTACGGCAAGAGGGTGCGCGCCTGGAGACACACCATCAAAGCCCACATGACAAGCCGATATGGCCGCCAAATAGACTTTAATGGTGGAAAAGGAGAGACCCTTATCCAGAAGCTCCTGCAGAAACGTCAAAACGTCAGCAATAGAGCACTGAAACGGGAGAACACTGCGGTCCTGACACCACTGTTCAAAGGCCCGCCATTTATATACTTAAAGACCCCTGGTGGACGAGGCCCGAGCACTCTGAATTGTCGCCACCACATTAGGGGGCAGACCTCTCGCTAATAAGATGGACCTTTCAACAGGTAGGCATGCAGCCGCCACAGTTCCGGGCGCGGATGCAACACCTGACCCCCCGCTTGAGAGAGGAGATCCTCGCAGACTGGGAGCCGCCATGGCGTTGCTGCCAGTAAGCTGATTATCTCCGCATACCATGACTTCGCTGGCCACTGAGGGGCCACCAAGATCATGAGCAGGCCCTGCTGCCGCACCCTCTCCAGTGTTGACAATATCATCTCCACTGGAGGAAATGCATAGAGGAGCACGTTCGGCCACGGGTGGGCCAGAGCGTCCATCCCCAGAGGAGCATTGCGGTCCATTATGGAAAAGAACCGAGGACAGTGCGTGTTCGCTGCGGTTGCAAACAGATCCACCTCTGCCCTGCCGAACCTTTCCCATATCTGAGCCACCACCCGTGGGTGCAACCTCCATTCTCTCACCATAGGACCCCCCCTGGAGAGAAGATCCGCCCCCAGGTTCAGACAACCGGGAACGTGGGTAGCTCGGACTGACAGGAAATTGACATTGCACCACTGCAACAGAGAGTGACACATCCTCAGCAGGGGAAGCGAATGAGTGCCGCCCTGCCTGTTTATATAGGACACCACTGTGGTGTTGTCCGTCCTGACCAGGACATGCTGGCCGGCCAGGTACTGACAGAAATGCTGCAGAGTTAAGAAAACCGCTAGCATCTCCAAGAGATTGATGTGCAGCCTGCACTGAGTCGGTGACCAGACTCCTCTCACCGTCGCCCCGTCGCACAGACCCCTCCAGCCCTTCAGGGAAGCATCCGTGGACACCACCTTGCGCAACGTCACCCTGCCTATCGGGGAGCCCTGACACAGCAGGCCGGGCTCCCGCCATGGCCGGAGAGCTAGCAAGCAGGAAGGCGTCACCGTCAGCTTTCTCTGAAGATGCCGCGCTGGGCACAACCGGTGAGAGCGAGACCAGCGTTGAAAGGCCCGCATCTTCAGCAGACCCAGCGGCACCACTGCTATCATGGAGACCATCATGCCGGTCAGCTGTAAAACCGTGCGAAAACGGAGTCTGCGTCCCAATTGAAACTGAGCGAGGCAGCGGTGAAACGCGGTCACTCTGTGCTCTGACAACCGTGCTCGGCCCGTAATTGAACATATTTCCAGTCCGAGGAATGAAAACTGTTGCCGCGGAACCAGAGAGCTCTTCTGAGGATTCACAGAAAATCCTAGTGACTGAATGTGCAACAGTAGCAGCGACAGCTGCGCCGCCGCCTGCTCTCTGGAGTTGGCCACCAGAGCCCAGTCGTCCAGATACGCCAAAATACGCACGCCCCTCTCTCTGAGGGGAGACAGCGTCGCTTCGACACACTTGCTGAAAGTGCGTGGGGTGAGAGACAAGCCGAACGGCAGCACCAGGTACTCGTAAACCGAGCCCTCGAATGCAAACCTCAGGTACTGCCTGTGGTCGGGATGAATCGCGACGTGGAAGTACGCGTCTGTTAAATCCACGAATGCAAACCAGTCCCCCGGACTGACCGCGGTAAGAAGTTGTCTGAGAGTTAACATCTTGAACTTGTAAGTCCTTAGACGTCTGTTTAACACTCTCAAGTCCAAAATAGGACGGAGACCGCCCCCCTTTTTCGGAATAACAAAATACCGGCTGTACCAACCTTTGTTTTCCTCTGAGGCGGGGACCACTCGAATCGCCCTCTTGACCAGAAGGGTCCGTATTTCTTCTCTCATCACCGCCGCAGCTGCCCCAGAAACCACGGTGTTTACCACTGACGTGAACCGCGGAGGTCTGACTCGGAACTGCAGACGGTAACCCGTAGCAACGGTGCGCTCTACCCAGGGGGATAGTGCGCATGCGCGCCACTGAGAGAGACGTGCCGCCAGTCTGCTGATCTGGGGCACTGTAAGTGGAGAGATGTCGCCCCCTAGCGTACCAGGGGGGAATGACACCGTTTGGCTGCCCTTCTGCACAGAAGGTAGAGGACTGCTGCCCTCTAGCGTGCCAGCAGGGAATGACATCACCTGACTGCCACTTATTTGAAAGCGACTTCGTTGCTTTATTTTTTGAAAAACCATAACATTCTTTATTAGAACAAGGTTTGGAACACGACACGCACCAGAAACATTTGAGTGTGTGGGGGGAAAGTGCTTGGGAGACCATGTTTGGGGAGTACAGCGCCGTTTGGGACTGATCCCCTGAACATAACATTAAACCCGCCTCACGGGGGGCAAAACATGAAGGGCCGCAGCATCTCCCTGTTGCACGGGCCCTTCCTGACTCCATACCAGGGTTAGGACGGCTGGTTCTTCTTCCTCTTAGGCGCCGAATCCTTCCGGATGCCTGGAGGTGGGCCCTTACTCCAAGCCGAGTGGCGTGGAGGCTGAGCGGGTAGTTAGTGTCGCGCCTGTTGTCCCTCCTGGACATTGGCCGTCGGAGTCGCCCTCTTAGGGAGCGGCTGCACGGCTACAGGCCTGCGGGATCCGGATGCGGATCTGGGTTTTACCTCCTGTCTGGGAATGATGCTGCGCAGAGCTTCGTTCTGCTTCTTCCCCAGCTCAAATCTCGCCTGGATGGCGTCCAGCGACTGACCAAACAGGCCCGCAGTGGAGACGGGTCCGTCCAGATACAAGGCCCTGTCTCTCTCCGGGACATCAGACAGAGTCAGCCACAGATGTCTCTGCGCTACCACGGTAGACGCCATTCCTCTGCCGAGGGAAAGCGCTGCACCGCGAGCCACACGGAGAATGTAGTCTGTGGCGACTCTGACCTCGTCCAGGAGAGGAGACAGCGGGTTGTCTGGGGGCAAGTGCGAACCCAGCTCCGCCAGACACATAGCCTGGTACATCTGCAGCATAGTGACAGAGCTCAGCGCGCGGGCAGCACCTGCCTGAGCTCGGTAAATTTTTTCCAGCTGTGACGCTGAAAATCTGCAGTGCTTGGACGGGAGGGAGGGGGCCCCGCCGACACCATGGTTATGGGACGGGGCCAGGTAGGCCGCCAGAGACGGCTCCATCGGTGGCGGGTTAACCAGACCCGCCTTCTCCGCTCCGTCCAAGTCTGAATATTGTCCATAGCCGGGCACCGTGACGCGGGTGGACAGTGGTTTGTCCCATGACGATGTTAGCTCCGCCACAAAGTCCGGGAACATTGGCAGAATATTTTTCACCGCTGCCGGCTCGGGCGGTAGAAAAAACCCCGCAAACCGTGACGGTTTCTGGGACGGCGGAGGAGACGGCCACTCCACCTCCAGCTTCTCCGCTGCTCTGCGAAACAGAGAGAGAAATGAATTGCCGTCGCGGTTAGCCGAAGCCGTGGCTGCGGCTAACTGCTCTGACGGCAAGCCCTCGTCCTCCGACAGCCCATGCATGTCCAGACCGATGTCCATCACGTCATCGTCGTCATGATGGGCTGCCAGACCAAAGGGCTGGTCAGCAAGCTCGGAGGACCCGGGGTCAAACCCGGCTGCTTCCTCCACTTGCTCCATGTGGTCCGCCCAGCTAGTAGCGGGGACTTCGACCTGGAGCTCCTCGTCGTCGGAGCCAGACGAAGCTGGGTCCCTGGACTCGGAGAGGAGGGGGTCCTGCCGTGTTGCTGTAGCACCCAGCACTTTTTCCAAGAACTTGACCCGTCTCTCGAGTGTCGACCGCTAAAGCTGGAGACAAAACTCACACGCTTCGGGGTCCGCCAACGCCCTCCTGGCGTGGACTACACCCAAACAGACGGGACAAGCATCGTGCTGGTCCTTCTCGTGTAAGGAGAAGCCGCATCCCTGAGGACAGGGACGAACAGAAGACTTCTTCCCCACCTTCGGCCTCGTGCTCATGACGAGACACGAAGCCTGTACCAGTCCGAAATTAGCGCTCCGCGGGCAGTCACCTGCTACAGCAGTAGCAGAGGCTAACACAAACAGCGAGCTGTTTAGCTAATTCCAGCACCGGAGAAAACAAGCTAACTAGCAGCAGCTAGCTAACCTGTCTCGGCGAGGTGTTCTTAGCGCAGTGAAGAGCGTAAGAACTGAGGGATGTCTGTGATGACGGCCGCTTATAAGCGGAGGGCGGGCCATCCACGTCATCACAGATCATCTGCCGTAAAGGCGTGAATAGAGGTGTCTTCAGCAGGCCGTACGGGGCGTGATATCCCATACAATATGTGTTGTACCGAGTGAATCGACTGAAAGGGAACGACTATTCGGCTCATCCCTAGTTCTTTCCCTCCTTTAGGGCTTTGAGCCAAGCCTGCAGGTATGTTTTTACAGTTTCTCTGCAGGACTCATTTAGTTCTCTCCCATTGCCAAGGAGGTGGGCAAAGGCCAGGTTTGTGCCCCTCGCCACCAAGCGCTCCACATCAGCCTCAGTGCTCTCCATTTTGATTTTCTTTGCTGCCCGCCTCCGCAGTTCAAGAAACATGGTGTATCTGCAATTTTAAAGAAATATTGCTGTTTAAAATGGGAATGAATTTACAGGAAATATTCTGTAATATTTTACAGATTTCCAATATACTAGTATTTTAATAGATTTTAACAGTAGTTTTAGGTTTTATGCTTAAAATTACAGATAAATGTAATTTCTGATGATCTAAATGTTCTGGATTTTTTTTTTATATAAAAAATTGTTGTAATTCTACATCATTAACTGTAATTTTACATACATTTTTCGATATGTTTTTACGGTTTACAAGTATCATCCGTAATACAGTGCAACAACTGTAAATCAACAGACACTAGCAGTAATTTAAATATTGACCTTTAGAATTACATGTAATCACTAAATATAATACATTATTATTGTTTTTTTAAATGTAATTTGACACTTAGTGATCATATTAAATGTAAATATACATAAACTATAATGTCATTTTACAGATCTTCCTTGATAATGTTAATGAAGAAATGTATGTAAAATTACAGAAATTTGCAGTGTGCTCCATAAAATTGCAGGTCATTAAGTAATTGAGTTAAGGTGATTTTATTTTTTTATTTTAGAGTTAATGAGTAGCTTCTGTGCAACACCAAAGTAATTTAGTGTACATTACTGTAAAAATACAATCTAAAATATACTATATTACAAAAAGTGCACTTTAATTAATGTAACAGAAATTATTCTGATTCTTGCAGATTTTTGCTATTCATAAACAATAAAACATTTGTAAGCTTACAGATTTAGAGAGTAATTTAAGTTTTCAACATTTATATGGAACGCAATGATTTCCACTGCAATTTTGTGGGATTTTATTTTGTTTTTACAGAATTTGTGAGTTTTATGAAATTACTACTAATTACCTTTAATGTACAAAACCCAAAACCAGTAAAGTTGTTACGCTGTGTAAATCGTAAATAAAAACAGAATACAATGATTTGCAAATCCTTTTCAACTTATATTCGATTGAATTCACTGCAAAGACAAACTAAACATTCGAATTGAGAAACTTTATTTTCTTTTGCAGAGATTGACATGAAGAGTACCTGACTTTTTATGTTTTTGGCATAGTATGTATGTTTTGTGGGCATTTATCAGCTATAATATATTCTATTTTAATGAATTTTGACTTTAAAAATCTACTCTGTATCACTAAACTACAGACAATAACTGTAAAAATACAATTATTTACTATAATTTTACAGTATCCATCTGAAAACTTTACTGCCAGGGCTTTCACTGTAGTTTTACAGTTTTGTTTTTTTAAAGTGCATGTATTGACAGTACAGTAAAATCTGCAGTCCGTTTGTTACATCCATAAGGGTACAGTAAGATGAGTAAATTCTAAATACTGTGCAAACAGAGCTTCGAAACTAGGCTACAGGACCTATGGATCAATACCATCTTATTGACCTTTCTTACCGGTAATTAATGAACCATTTGTTCACCGTCTTCATCTGAAGCCCCCTCACCAACAGCTCTGACTTCTCCTCAGTGGAGGGGTATCTTTTCCGAAGAAAGAGAGCCTTGCTCTTCTCCAATGCCCTCTTCTGCCCCCCTTCATTGCCTGGAAAAACAAAATAAGTTTGACTCAATTTTAAAAACCATACACTCTCCTGCATTATTAAGAGACAGCGTAATTGCTGGGATAGATAGAAGGACAGGGATGTAATGGAGGTGGACTATGAGATCTTGATCATAGAGAAGACATGGGCTTCTGGGAGATGGTGAGCTCCAGGAACAAACTAAATCAATCAATCAATCAATCAATCTCTTTATTTGAGCAACAATAATAGCATCAATTGTCCATTTATAGTAGTAGTAGTACAGTAATATTTGAACTGTGCTCAAAAAGGAGCAGGGAGAAGTTCGAAGAACTTATTAAATCTACCCCTTCGCATTTAAGAATCGCACAAATTGAATCCCACATCCATTAGAAAAAAGCAAAAAAAAAAAAACTTACAAGCCAAGCATACAAACTCACACATCAGACAATTTATAATTACAAATAATGTATATTCTTTTCAGTATTCCTTAAATTTACAATATTATGATATTTACAATATTAAAGGGCAACTTCGGTTTTTTGACATCTGGACCTTATTTATAGGTGTGTGCATGCTCATATACTCACTCAGACAAACATCGTGCCCGCCGCGCCGCGGCCGGAGCTCTCTCCTCGCCGGGAGGAACCGTATCTCTGCTCCCCGGCGAATGCGCGCTCCACGCCGGCCGCGGGACGCATGACGGCCTGCCGCGCCGCTGCCGGAGCTCTCTCCTCAGCGGGATAATCCAGATCTCCACCGCTCGGCGGATGTGCGCTCCGAGCCAGGCCGCGGGACACCGCCGGAGGCCCCCCTTCCGACCGAAAGGCAACCCAGCGCCGATGGAGGAAAAAATACAGCCGAAATGAGCGACCTTGCAGAGATTATGTCCTGCGCTGAAGCTCCATTGCCGTGGCCCCCGCTAAGTGCGGCTACATCGCTTGGATCTAAATAACTTCTGAAGGACTCCGAGCTGCACGATGTTTGTCTGAGTGAGTATATGAGCATGCACACACCTATAAATAAGGTCCAGATGTCAAAAAACCAAAGTTGCCCTTTAAGACAGCATCTCAATAAACACAATATTATTATTGGGCTTTAGACTATATAATGAAGTTCATCAGCCACCTGGGGTTTGGATCACACATATTTCTGAAGTAATTCTGCTTTTAGTTTCTTTTTAAATACATGTAGACTTGTGGATAGCCCTAAAGCCCAGTTTATACTTCTGAGTCACACTGACGCCATTGCTATGCCTTAGCTCCGTGCAGGGTTGCATCCCACCATATTTTTGTGTTGGGCACTGCACGTCAATGTGAGTAGGAGACTATAGAAGGGGATATTACGGCAATACATGACTCTAAGTTATTCGAGTCAACGAGCTAGCAATTACAGACTCTCACAGTAGCTTCCTTACAAGGAGTCTTAACTATCTGAGGTTGAGCTGTGTCTTTCCATGGCTTTTTGGTAGCACGGCTACACCAAATGAGTCGATAGCTGTGTACTGTATATAATTTACTTAGTCGCTGTATGGAGCTCTTGCAACCCTACTTGAAAAAACCAAACTATTCCTTTAAGGTTGTGTGCCAGGTCTTGTAGTGATAGTGGAGCTGCCAATGGTGAGAGCTACAGGCATATATTATTTTATTTATTTATTTTTTTTACTTACTTGTCATCCTATTCGGAGTCATGAGGTGGCATGGGCATGAACATGCCACACAGGGACAGCATGCCTCATTTTCTTGTTCAGCTGACCCTGTGGTGCAAAATCAAAGACATCAGTCTATAGCTATAACCGCATATCGATTTCATTTACAAAATTAAAACACATCTCATAGTATCCTTGCCTCCTCGCCTACTTTTCAACCTCCAGCGTGAAAAAAACATACCCAAAATGAAAAGGTTATATCTTCACAAATACAAGGGCTATTTGATGCTGTAAGTAGGCAATGTTCTATAATTTATTTTACAAAAGTATTGTGCAAAATAGCTCCCTAACCCCCTTCCACTGTCATCATGGTAAGTACACAAAGGCTAATTTTCCATTTTTGGGTGAACTATCACTTTAAGAACATAGTGAATGAGGCTCAATGTGTAAAATTCAACTATATGTTACGGGTGGGGTCGGAGGCTCAGGCGCAGACGACACGGGAGAACAGATGGCGGGCAAAAAATGGATTTATTTTAACAAAAGGTGAGCCCTGAAGCAGAGCCGGACCAAGCTGGGTCCGGGATGACTCTCGGCAATTCTCAGTCCAAGGTTGGATCCGAGTCCGGAGGAACTAGGAGCAGGCAGGCGGCAGGAGCGGCAGGCGGAGCGGATCCCCAGACTGCGAGCAGAGGGAAAAAAGGGTGAATACACAGATCACGAGAGCAGGTCGAAGCAGGCACGTCTAACACACTGTAGCAGAGGTTAAGATCCAGCGCCGATTCCAGCCAAGGACGCCACTTAAATAGGGACGAGAGCAGCTGACCCTCATCTGGCTGATGAGCTGGAACCACGCCTCCGAAAACCCGCTCCAGTGCCGCCCACCTGAAAAACAAACAAACGGCCTCCCTATGAGGAGGCCGGGGGGCTGGCCATGACAGTACCCCCCCTCCTACGTGTGCCTCCAGGCACACGCACCAATCGCCCAGGATGGTGGCGATGAAACTCCCGGACGAGACTGGGGTCCATAATGCGGCCCCGGGGGACCCAGGAACGCTCCTCAGGTCCGTAACCCTCCCAGTCCACCAGGTACTGAACCCCTCGACCCCGGCGGCGCACATCCAGAAGCCGCCGCACCGTATAAACCAGGCCGCCATCCAACATCCTGGGCGGAGGCGGGGCACGGACAGGGGGGACCAGGTCACTCTCGGCCACAGGCTTGATCTGAGAGACGTGGAAAGTGGGGTGGATGCGCATGGACGAGGGAAGCTTGAGACGCACCGCGCAGGGATTGATGATCCTCTCCACTTCGAACGGTCCCACAAAGCGAGGGGCCAGCTTCCGAGATTCAACCCGAAGGGGCAGGTCCTTGGCCCTCAACCAGACCTTCTGTCCAGGGGAATAGGTGGGAGCGGCAGTCCGCTTGCGGTTGGCCTGCTGCTCCATTCTGTGGGAAGACCTGAGCAGGGCGGTCCGCGCCCTCTTCCAGACCCGTTCACATCTCCTCATCGCAGCTTGAACGGAAGGAACCGCCAACTCCTGTTCCTGGGATGGGAACAGAGGGGGCTGGTACCCCAGGGAGCACTGAAACGGGGACAAGCCTGAGGAGGAGCTAACCAGCGAGTTGTGCGCGTATTCCACCCACGGCAGGTGAGTGCTCCAGGCCGCAGGATCCTCCGCAGAAACACACCGGAGCAGGGCCTCCATCTCCTGATTTAGGCGCTCCGTCTGACCATTAGACTGGGGATGGAAACCAGAAGACAGGCTCACCTTGGCTCCCAACGCCGAACAAAATGCCCTCCAAACCTCCGATGTGAACTGTGGTCCCCGGTCGGACACGATATCCACAGGGATGCCATGAACGCGGAACACTTCAGTGACGAGCAGGTCTGCTGTCTCCTTGGCCGATGGCAACTTACAGAGGGCGACAAAGTGGGCAGCCTTGGAAAACCTGTCCACAATAGAGAGGATTGTGGTTTTACCGTTGGAGGGAGGCAGGCCAGTGACGAAGTCCAGTGCAATATGGGACCACGGCCGACTGGGCACTGGCAAGGGTTGAAGGAGGCCAGAACAGGGCCGAGTGGATGTCTTATTCCGGGCGCAGACAACGCAGGCCGCCACAAACTCCCGCGTGTCCTTGTCCATCGATGGCCACCAAAACCTCTGTCGTAGAACTCCCAATGTGCGGGTGACTCCAGGGTGGCAGAAAAGCTGGGAAGAGTGTCCCCACTGCAGGACCTGAGAGCGGACAGAGCTGGGCACAAACAGGCAGTTAGCGGGGCCGTTACCTGGACCTGGCTCGTGCTGTTGAGCCTGTTGCACTAGGGATTCCACCTCCCATGTGAGAGTTCCGACAGTGCAGGACTGGGGAAGGATGGAACCTGGTTCTGATGGGGAGTCCTCGGTGGCAAACTGGCGTGACAGAGCATCTGGCTTGATGTTACGCGACCCCGGGCGGTAGGTCAAGGTGAAGTTGAAACGCCCAAAAAACAGAGTCCAACGGGCCTGACGGGAGTTCAGACGTTTAGCAGAGCGCACATACTCGAGGTTCTTGTGATCAGTCCACACTATGAATGGCTGCTCAGCTCCCTCCAGCCAGTGCCTCCACTCCTCCAACGCCAGCTTGACCGCCAGAAGCTCTCGGTTGCCGATGTCATAATTGCGTTCTGCTGGTGAGAGGCGGCGAGAAAAAAAGGCACAGGGGTGCAGCTTGTTGTCCGAGGTAGGGCGTTGGGACAGAATGGCTCCCACACCGGTTTCCGAGGCGTCTACCTCCACCACAAACTGGAGACTGGGATCAGGCTGAATTAGTATGGGAGCTGTAGTGAAGCGAACCTTGAGTTCCTGGAAGGCCTTCGCGGCCTCTGGGGACCAAACAAACGGACGAGTGGTGGACGTGAGAGCAGTGAGGGGTGCGGCCACCTTACTGTAGTTCCTGATGAACCGGCGGTAGAAGTTGGCAAAACCCAGGAACCGTTGAAGCTGCTTCCGATTCTCCGGCTCAGGCCACTCCTGTACCGCCGCCAGCTTAGCTGGATCCATGCGAGTCTCTCCCTGTGAGATGATGAAACCCAAGAAGGACACAGTGGACTGATGGAACTCACACTTCTCGGCCTTCACATACAGGTGGTTCTTCAGGAGTCTCTCCAGGACCAGACGGACATGCTGGATGTGTTCCTCAGTACTGCGGGAGTAGATCAGGACATCGTCAAGGTACACAAAAACGAAGCGGTCAATGAAGTCTCGGAGCACATCATTCATGAGGTTCTGAAAAACCGCAGGAGCGTTAGTGAGTCCAAATGGCATAACCAAGTACTCAAAATGGCCCAGCGGAGTGTTGAACGCGGTCTTCCACTCATCCCCCTCACGAATGCGGACCAGGTGATAGGCGTTGCGGAGATCCAGTTTCGTGAACACCGTGGCGCCGTGTAGGGGAAGGAAGGCCGAGCTAAGCAAGGGCAGCGGGTAGCGGTTCTTTACGGTGATGTCATTTAGACCTCTGAAATCAATGCAGGGTCTCAGAGAGCCGTCCTTCTTGCCGACGAAGAAAAACCCCGCTGCCACCGGAGAAGAAGAGGGACGAATGGTTCCAGCCGCCAGGGACTCCTGAATGTAGGTCTCCATGGCGGCGCGCTCAGGCCGGGTCAAATTGTACAACCGGCTGCGGGGCAATGTGGCTCCTGGAAGCAGATCGATGGGACAGTCGTAAGGTCGGTGTGGCGGCAGAGAGAGGGCCTTGCTCTTACTGAACACTTGGACCAGGTCGTGGTACGCCTCAGGGACTGCCGACAGATCTACCGGTTCTGGCGGGGACGACTGCAGAGAGACATGTGGAGTGAGTGCAGAACGTAAACAGTTACTTAAACAAAATGGGCTCCAGGAATCAATCTCCTCCTTAATCCAGTCAATACGGGGGTTGTGTTTACGCAGCCACGGGAAACCCAGCACCAGCGGGGGCTGCGAGTGGTCAATGAGATGGAAGGTCAGAGTCTCATGATGATTTCCAGAGAGCACCAAATCCACCGGACAGGTCTTGTGGCTGACCTGAGCCAGATGGAGCCCATTTAGCGACCTCACAGCTAGCTCAGACTCCAGCGGAACACAGGGAATGTCCAGCTGGCGAGCTAGCTGGATGTCCATGAAACTTTCCTCTGCACCTGAATCCACCAGAGCAGCAACAGGAACAGACTGGGTGAGATAACAGAGAGTGCCGGTTACCTGAAATCGTTGAGGGGTCTTGATGGAAGTTCGGCTCACCCGCAGCCCCGCATCTACAGGGGAGCCTGATCTTTTAGCGGCCGCTTGGGGCACTCGGCGACATAATGTCCAGTGCCGCCGCAGTAGAGACAGGCGTTCGCGGCCCGGCGCTGCCTCCTCCTCTCCTGCGAGGAGAGCTGGACCCGGCCGATCTGCATGGGCTCTGGCTCCGAAGCCGAGACCGACGCCCCCGTTCCCGCTGGCTGATTCGGCGCCGAAACTACGGAAGCCGGGACGCGGCTCGCTCGCACCCGACGGCGTTCTCTGATGCGGTTGTCCATGCTGGTGCACAAAAAAATCAAGCTGTCCAAATCGGGAGGTCGCTCTCGGGTGGCCAGTTCGTCCTGCAAGTCCTCCTGCAGGCCCCGTAAGAACGCGCACTGGAGAGCGCTGCTGTTCCATCCACTCCCCGCGGCTAGAGTCCGGAACTCGATGGCGTACTCGGCCACACTGCGGCTTCCTTGGCGGATAATCATGAGCCTGTCCCCCGCGTCTCTGCCCTTCACCGGGTGGTCAAAATTCCTCTTCATCTCCTCCGTGAAGGCTTGATAAGTCCGACAAGCCGGCGACTGATTCTCCCACAATGCCGTTCCCCACGCCCTTGCCGGGCCGGAGAGGAGCCCGATTAGGTAAGCGATGCGGGACCGGTCGGAGGGATAAGATAGCGGCTGCAGCTCAAACACGAGAGAAACCTGCGTGAGGAAGGCCTGGCAGGAACCAAGGTCTCCAGCGTACCGCTCCGGTGTGGGCGCATTCGGCTCCCGGAATGGAGCCATCATCTGCGGAGCCGGAGCCGGGACCGGGGCGGGGGGAGGAGCCACCGCGGAGACCGCTGATGAGGCAGCCAGGTGTTCGGCGATCCCAGCAACCTGCTCGGACAAACGGGAGACCTGGCCAAACATTGTTCCCAGGACTTTGTCGTGTTCGGCCAGCTTCTTCGCCACAGACTGCGGAGCCGAAGGTACCTGGTCTCTCCCGGGGTTGCCGTCTGCTGAGCTCATCTTGGCTGGATCTTACTGTTACGGGTGGGGTCGGAGGCTCAGGCGCAGACGACACGGGAGAACAGATGGCGGGCAAAAAATGGATTTATTTTAACAAAAGGTGAGCCCTGAAGCAGAGCCGGACCAAGCTGGGTCCGGGATGACTCTCGGCAATTCTCAGTCCAAGGTTGGATCCGAGTCCGGAGGAACTAGGAGCAGGCAGGCGGCAGGAGCGGCAGGCGGAGCGGATCCCCAGACTGCGAGCAGAGGGAAAAAAGGGTGAATACACAGATCACGAGAGCAGGTCGAAGCAGGCACGTCTAACACACTGTAGCAGAGGTTAAGATCCAGCGCCGATTCCAGCCAAGGACGCCACTTAAATAGGGACGAGAGCAGCTGACCCTCATCTGGCTGATGAGCTGGAACCACGCCTCCGAAAACCCGCTCCAGTGCCGCCCACCTGAAAAACAAACAAACGGCCTCCCTATGAGGAGGCCGGGGGGCTGGCCATGACACTATATTTATGATGTGTAGGCTCCTGTGTAAACTCCATGCATAAGTCACTGTAAATATACAGTACAATGCACATATTCTAACCAATGCACACAGGGCTACTGTATAAAACCAGTCATTTAACATTTGAACCATCCCACCCACCAGTTTACTTAGATATAGAACAATTTTTATTTGTCTTGCAATGTAGCACACATAGGCTACTGCTGCAAATATGGTACAATAACACTGAAATGCAATTGTACCCTTTCGGTTGGACTTATACAATTGTCTATCTACATGATGATAAAGTTAAAGGTGGAATACAACATTTTGATTTCCGGGTGGATCACCTAAATAATTGGTGGGTCTGTTTGTCAATCATTCTGACGAGCTGCTTTCGTAAGGCGGTTCTCCGTGCTTGCGCCCAATCAGCTTCTCCCTTTTGCGCATGCGCATTCAGAGTGTTTATGTAGCCGGTGAGCTTCTGAGCTCGTACTTACCGATGGCAAGTCTGACATAATGAAACTGTAGCTGTTTCGGAAAAAAAAAAGCTTTATTTATGAGCGAGGCGGATCGCAGAAACTGTACAGAGCCGTGCACGCCGGAGAAGAGGAGATCGCGCTCGTACACTTCCGCGTTTTCTGGGAGAAGCAGGAGAGCCGGGCGGATGGTCTGGCGCATGCGCGTTGTTCAAAAAGTGAGTAACAGACGTGGGGCTTCGTCTTTTCGAGAAAATGTTGTATTCCACCTTTAATCAATGTCTATTACTCACTCACCTCGAACAACTCTCCCTCTGTTGGTGCCAAATCTTGACAGATTTGGCACCAGGATTTGTCCTCTCCTCTCCTTTCCTCTCCTCCTGCCTTCTCCATCTAAATCACAAAGATTTTAAAGGAGTAAAGCAGGCTGGCATGATCATATTTTACTATTTTGTATGGCAGTAAAGTCTGCTCTGGTTCAGTAAGAAAAGCAAGCATTATTCTACCAAAGCTGGCCAACTGTCACCCTTGATACAGCCTAGTAAACGTTGGATACGTGTACATTGATGTTAGCTAGCTGGCCAATAACCAAATAATATAACCTTATAATCAAAAGGGGCATTTAGTTCATTTTTCATCAAACACCGTACACTGACCGTTTGGCTATACATATTACTAACCTTCATTTTCGCCTTCATTGCTTGATGTTAAATTTCCCAGTCTGGACAGAGGCATTTCAAATAAGTGAACTGTTTTAAAGGTGCATTGAGGAGTTTGCACGTGTTATGTGAAACAGCGCCCCCTGCAGGCCTTGGGCGTAATGCAGCTTAGTGAAAAACTCGTCCCTGTGGCTCGAGTGCACGGAAGAGGGGAACTCCTTCCTCGCTCGTTTAGTAGCGCTCAAGTAAGATTAAAGTTTCTTTTACCTGGTGGAGTCTGTGCTGGAGCTGTGGCAGTGCCAGAAGCCAGTCTTTTCTTACTTTCTGGAAGCTCCTGCTCAGTTGTTGCTCACTAAGCATCTGGCGGAGTAATGGAGGACAAAATGAAACCTAACAAACAGGAGCGCGCATTATGTCATTCCTTTCAAATTCTCCCCAAAAAAATGCTGGTGCCGGACCGGCACTGCAACTTTCAAGTGACAATTTAGCACTGTTAGAGGAACTTGTAATGAATATGTCAGGGCACATTGTACACATCATTAAAAATGTGTAACATATTTATGGTGGAAAATAAGTATTTTTAAGGTTGTAAAACCCCTTAATGCACCTTTAAACTCCCTTGGATTAGCTGAAAAATACATAATGATTAACTGTTGATTGAACCACCCAAAAGTGTACATATTAGCTAAAATTAGGACAAGCTTAAACATCTGCAGTAGTAATATACAGTATAATAATCCAAAAACATCCTATACAATGGCAAAGCACTGACAGGGAGTACTTTCCTGCACAATGAATACTCTAATCATTTTGCTAGTAATATTTTTCATTCATATTTCATAAAGGGTTTTTCGTCTTATCCTGGAATGTAACATTGATCTTGCTGTCTTTCATTTTCAGTGTGGTTGTGTTGTTGGTATTAGCTGATAATACTGATAGCCAGCAAGCAGAATCAGTCAGAGTTTCACAAACCGGGAACATCAATCTGTGTAGCAGCTGCAGCTGCTGCTGCTGCTGGTGGCGACATCTGCTTTTTGAAAAAGCTTCAGATATCCATTACTTGAGTCGACTCTGAGCAGTAGAATCAAAGAGCAGCGACTCGCACCCATAGACTTGAATGCTTCTTCTTCTGGACAGGCAGCAGACTGCTGGCTGCTCTCCAGCGCATGCTGCCACTCTCTGGTGAATTCCAGTACTGCACATTATACAGACCAGCTCGGATCCGCGATCCGGGGCTCTTGACAAAACATCCGGGGTTTGAGCCCAAGTAGCCACCCCCTAGATCTGCCTATGTGCTACACTCCTAAAGGATTACCAATGGATACTCTAACATCTAATCAAAAGAAAACACAGAAAAATTAGCATTGACTAGCAAAATCCTGGCTACAGCACCTTTAAAGGGACTTAAGGCAACTTTACAAACTTTACCTCAGTGCTGCCGCGATAGGTGCTGCGGGTAACTGCAGCCACCAGCCAAGGCGGCACGGGAGCGCACCAACACTTTACAGAATGTCCGTCTTCACAGCACTGCACCAGGGAGGCTCATGCTGTTTACTACATCGCGGTTTACTGCAAGACCACAGTGCATAGTATGTGATTTTTGTCAGCATTCGTTTTCACTCCCAAATGCAGCTGAAGTTCCCTTCATGAATCAAACACATATCCAATATTTATTCGGGTGCCTGCCTGGCTTCAGTCCTTTTTTTTTTTTGTGACTCACGAGATAACGCTGATAAAGTTATTTTTTTTCTTCGTGGTGTTTTTTGTGGGCTTTGAGTGGCAGTTATTCGATTGTATGAAGAGCGGGGCGTGGGCGGGGGGGGTGGGGGGGGGGGTGTTCGTGCTTGGATTCACAGACCGGGAGCAAATGTATAATATACCGGGAGAGTGGACAAATTAAACTACTAATAGAATTACAGATGAACGTTCTTCTGTTGATTCTTGGTTTGTCAGCGAATGAGCAGTGGCGTATTTCAACCCAGTCTCACGGCAATTCGTGCCATGAGTCACGTAAATTAATCTATTGCATCGTGTCCGGGAGCACGATTTGCACTTTTTTTTGTGTCCCACGTCACTCTTTTTAAACTAATACATTTCAATGAGAGTCGCCTGGCCACGCCCCCCTCGCGATTAAACGAGGCATAAACTATTGTTTCTTTTATCCGGACACTCAAATAATATCCAGCATTACTGTTATTGCCCTGTCCACGCTGAAGGTAATTTTAAAGATGTGTGCACCCACATAGCTGAACAGGAAAATGCTGGAAACATCGCGATCATATCCATTCAAATATAAAAGGGGAGAAAAAAATTATCCACTCTCTGTATGGTCGAAATACATATTGGCGATCTACGTGGTTACATTCTCAGTTCAAATGTGTTCAATAGTGAGCAAAGCGACATAACAAAGCGACTTTGACCGGGGAGGAAACGGACATGCAGCGCAGGAGGCACCTACGACTGGTTACCGGCTGCCGACAGCTCAGCCGCGGGCAGCCGGTTCAGCTGCTGCGCTGCTCCCCTGCTCCACTCGTCGCGCGCGGGCGGGCGACTGGGCTGTTCAGCCGCGCACCGTGCTTCCCGGTTGGGAGACTGGAGGAAAAATTGAGTGATTATGGTGACTGACAGGTTAGAAGAGGACAATGTGCCCGGAGCTTTATGTCGCCGTTCTGTGTGCACAGGCTAGCTTAGCTACAAGCATGCGGGCTGTTTGCTCACGTGACCGAACCGCAATGCATCGTGGGAATCGTAGTGAAAAACAAGGCGGGGGTCCGATATGCACAATAACCCGCCGCGTGCCTCTCATATGCACATCTGTTCGGCAGGTTTATGCACCAAATCATCCGTGCTTCCACATCTGCCCGGGACACTGCGCCAAAATCATCTTTTAGACTGTCAGTGGACAAAAAACATTGATCCAGAGAGCGGGACAGTCAGTATCGCGAAAACACAAGATCTCGCGGGAATAGCAACATTAGCAGTCACACGTTAGCTGGCAAATAACAGAAATAAATCCAGATCGATATGTTTCTTCACTCTCAATTCATAAGACACGCATTACACTTTACCAGTAGCACATGTTCAGCTGATCATACGGTTTATTGGCGTTCATAAGCTAATAAACGTAACCCTACGTTCAAACCCCATACGGAACTACAAAATATGTGACGTCATCAAATAGACTTGCATAAATCCGCCATGCAAGTTGTAGTTCTATCTTCAAAATACCCCTTATCCCTAAGTAGAAGAGTAAAACACACAAAAAAAGTACATTTAGGGGTTTAGAGTGATGAGGAACATGCTTCTTTGGATTATTTTTTGAAATGAAACTGACATAAGAGAGAAAGGAGTTTACCCCTTATGTCAAAAAATGATTGATTGACAGGTCTATTGTTTTAGGGGAAGGGGGGGGGGCAGGTAGGGGAGAGGGTGCAGGGAGGAGGGGCAGTTGGCGGGGGGGGGGGTCTGGAGGGGGGGGGGTCTGGAGAGGGGGGGGGGTGTCTGGAGGGGGGGGGGGTCTGGAGGGGGGGGGGGGGGTCTGGAGAAGGGGGGGGGTGTCTGGAGGGGGGGGGGGGGGTCTGGAGAAGGGGGTGGGGGAGAGGGGAAGAGGTGGGGGCGAGGGGATGGTGAGTTCCCAGACTTTAATGTATTCATGTGAACAAGAAGGGGGGTGGTATGACCTAAGTATGTTTCAAAAGGTAAGTTTGGTGAGAACGTTTGAAACTCTAGACACGTTCTCATACGTCTTCGACCATATTAACATACGTCCCAGGCAGCTTAGGAGGCTGCAAGATGGCTGTAAGAAGGCTGTCGATTCTTCACGGTATCTATCTATTATCTATCCACACTATCTGTTTGTCCCCCGAGCTCCAAACCCCCCTACATGAGAAGGTACAAACATCTGAATGCTTTGCTCTGTATGAGAACGTGTGAAGCTCCAGACGTATTACCAGACATGTACTCATATATTAACATAACCCCCAGGGTGTTTAGGACTCGCTCGATTTTCACACCATTATCTGTTTCGTGACCTCAGACCCTCCTACATGAGAAGGCGCGCACATTTGAATGCTTTGAGGGTGTATATATAAACACACGGATGAAAAAAACTCCAAAGAGCCCAGCACCAGGACACGCCTTGCCAGAAAATCTCAACAGATCGGAACAATGCCCAGTAAGTAGCTCATTTATTAAATTTTTAATTTTATTAATTCTCATGAAAGTTTCCCTAACTTGTATTGTAATTTATTATTATTTTTTTAAATGTTGTTGTTGTTGTTGCAGAGTTTGCTGACATCCCCTTCACACAATCAGACATCGGTAATTTTTTTTTTTTTTTCATCTATTCATTATTAAATTAAAAAACATTTTATAATTGTGCAATTATTATTCTTATAACTGTTGAATGTGTTTACAGATCTGGTTCATTCAGCAGTCATTTGGGAGGATTTAGAAGACGTCATTGTTATTTCTCCGGAGCAAGGGAGGGCCACTGGTAAGATCCAACATCTGTTTTTTTTTTTTTTTTTTTTTTTTTTTTTTTTACAAGTGTTCCAACGCATCCGGGAACTTCATGTTTCAAATATAAAATATCCTCCAGGAGAGAAAAAGACGGCACAACGTCAGCCTTCACCCAACGGTCCCGTGTTTTACGGTGAAATCCAAGAAGAAGAAGAAGAAGAAGAAGAAGAGCCGGCGGGCCCTCTTGAGAGAGCCACTATTGATGCGGGAGCTGCACCGCGAAATCCGGACGAGGGCGAATCCACCGCGACCGAGAGACCCAGCACTTTCCAAGCCATTGTTGGTGAGACGAAGCACACTTCTCAGCATTCAGCGATCAAATGAAGCAGTCGAGACAACATCCCCCAGCTCCCAAGACACACACACACACACACACACACACACACACACACACACACACACACACACACACACACACACACACACACACACACACACACACACGTGGGTGATGTCGTTCTGGGAGACTTAATGTTTCAATGTCTTGATGTCTGTAATTAGAATTTTTTTTTTTTTCTTTTTTTTTTACAACACAACAGAATCCCCTCCTCAGGTTGCAACACCGGTCAGGCTCCGAACTCCGTATCAAGTCTCACCCATCACTCCTCCTCCGACACCAATTCAAGCAACCCCTCCACCGCCAGCATCAAGCCCTGTCACACCGATTCAGCAGGCTTTTCTTGCTGGTGGGACACCCCGTCGCATCAGACAGAAAGCAACTACACGGCGTTATAACCTCCAGAGAATTGGATGCGGAGTCAGCAGAAGACTATTTACCGGTAAAAATATTATATAATTGTGATACAACATCATTTTTAGAATTTATTCAGAAAATCTAAATTCTGATTATTTGTGTTTTTACAGATACTGATAAGAAGAGGAAGACCCCGGATGGGAGGACACAGAGACAGTGCCGGAATCCTCAAAAGGAAGATTCTTCCAAGAGGATGGAGAAACTAAAAATGCTGTGTCAAGTAACTGCAACCCATCTCCGCATTCTGTCCTCCTCTTACACCTCTTTCTTAGCCGTCTATGAGAAAGTTTGATTTGTTTGCTTAGATGTGTGACATTTGGGTTTAGGATGGATAGAGAATTAGAGTCGGACCCTTCTTGTTTAGTCCCTGTGGAGTTAGAGTCGGCGATACAGCAATTAAATAGGATACCACTCCCCTCGGTTGAAAATGTAGAAAGAAACAGTAATCTAGACATTATAGAAAATGCAGAGGCCTCTTTTGCAGAAAGAAACTGTGACGACCCGTTCGAAGCTCTTGAAAATGCTCTCAGAAATCTCCGACCCCAGCACCCCAGTATCCCGATCGAATTAGAAATGGAAATACAACAATTAAATGCTATACAGGACCCCGTTCAGACACAAGAAAGTGCGTCTAAACAGGAACCTCCGGAAGCTGTTGTTGTTGCTGTTGATCAACCCAGCGACCCGTTGAAACTTATTGAGACTGCCCTCCAGAAACTTAACCAGGGGGAGGGTGAGACAGAGCAGCCCCCGAGCTCAGACAATAGTCAGCAGACAGAGCGTGTGTCACCCCCACACCATTGTCTGCAGGGGGAGGAGGAGGAGGGGGTGGCAGTGACAGAGAGCCTGCTTCCAGGCGCAGAGCTGCAAAGGGATTCTTCTCAAGAGGGAGGGGGGTTACAAACGGTCAACCACCATCCCTTTAACACAGAGAGATTAAGGCGCATCGTAACCTTTCCTCCCACGGGAGATGTACCTGACATTGCCAAATTTTACAGAGATGTGATGGGGCAAGTTCGGGACTTGGCGGATGAAGCGCGTTTACTGTCTAGACGTAATGATGTGGTACAGCTTGAAGTGGTGAGTGAAAATGTGAGAGACAGCCTCGCTGTAACGGTCAATGATGGAGGTGAAAATATTTTTCCCGCTTTTGAAAATTTGCTCGATCGTCTGGTGCAGTCCAACAACGATATCCTTGCAAGTGACAACCTCGAATTCTCTGTTCAGGTAGTGCACAATCCTTCGGGGGGTATCAAACGTAAACTGGAGAAAACTTTAGACCGCGAAATTCTAAAAAAGAAAAGACGTCACTTGTACGTGGTTGGAAATAGGAACGATCAGTTGTGCTTTGCCATCAGTTTAGCTCACGTTGCTAATCCCGAGTTGACCGATGATGAAAGTGTGAGAGTTGGAGGAGAGTGGCAACTTAGGGCGGGCTTAGATCATCAGACCCCTGTCACTTTTACAGATGTTCGAAAATTTGAAGAGATTGTGGGACGCAAAATTGTGGTGTTTTACAGAATGACCAACAGTCACCCGCTGTGTCATTTTGAGACAAACTTCTCAGACGGTTCAGATCCTCTGTACCTGTTTTTATTGCAGAACCATTACCACGGGATAAGAAATATCCGAGGTTTTATAGGAACAAACTTGTTCTGCAATTATTGCTACCGAGGTTTCAACAAACCCTCTGCACATCATTGTAAAGGTTACTGTCAGGTCTGCAACGATCCCGTCTGTCCTACAGAAAAACTCAGACCCTTAAAATGTTCAGACTGTCACAGGACTTGCAGATCACCGGCTTGTCTCACTAGACACAAGGAGGTTAAACCAGGAAATACATTAAGCCTCTGCAACCTGGTGAAAAAATGTGAAAGATGTGGACTATGCTCCCACATCATCAGGAGCACGGGTGAACATAGGCACACCTGTCCCTTATCAAGATGCAAAATCTGTAAGGAGAAATTACCCGATGACCCTGACCAACACCAATGCTACATCCAACCTCTCCCTCGTGATGAAAAACGTCCTGATTTGGTTTTTTATGACTTTGAGACGTTTGTTGACAAGAACGGTGAACACGTCCCTTTTTTAGTCTGTGCTAAATCGTTGAAGGGTGAGGAGAAGGTGTTTTATGGTCTAGACTGCGTGAAATCGTTTCTACTGTATTTCAGGACAAGACGATTCACGGGCAATGTTTTTCTGGCACACAATGCTCGAGGATTTGACAGCTATCTGGTCTTAAAAGGTATGTTGTGTGAAGATTTGATTCCACAGGGGATTCTGATGTCAGGGAGTAAGATTCTGTGTCTCACAGAGCCTCATTTTCATCTAAAATTCATAGACTCCCTCTCTTTTCTGACCATGCGTCTCAGCGCGATGCCTAAAGCTCTCGGTTTTACAGATCGAACCAAGGGTTATTTTCCTCACAAATTCAGCTCGAAAAACCACCTCGACTATGTGGGACCTTATCCTCAACCTGTATATTACGGCGTTGAGTGCATGACGCAGTGTGAGCAGGAAGATTTCTACAAGTGGTACAACAGTGTATGTCACGGTACCTTTAACTTTAGAAAGGAAGCGGTGCATTACTGTAACAACGACGTCGACGTCCTCTCCAGGGGCTGCAACCTCTTCAGAGAAGAGTTTCTCTGCAGCACCGGCGTTGATCCATTCAGCTGCATCACCATTGCTTCAGCATGCATGAAAGTGTTTCTCACAAATTTCCTGTCCCCCAACACTCTCGCCATTCCTTGTCCCTACAACTACGAGCGGCGTTGTAGAAGATTCTCAAATTCGTCCATCCAATGGTTGGAATGGGTAATGTTCAAACAAAACATCTATATCCAACATGCCCTAAACATGGGGGAAAAACAGCTGGGACGGTATTTTGTGGACGGTTACTCCGAGATTCAGGGTATGAAATACGTCTTTGAATTTCACGGCTGCTTTTTCCACGGCTGCCCTGTGTGTTTGAACCCCAATGATATCTGTCCTCTACGGGGTGTAACGTATGGGGAGCTTCACACGGCCACCGTGGAGAGAGTGCAGACTTTAGAGTCTGAACAGGGCGTTTGCGTCACCGTCATTTGGGAACATGAGTGGGAGGAGCTTAAAAAAATCACAGGAGGAGGTGAGACGGTTTCTGACTGCTTTTAACCCCCCTGAACCCCTCTGTCCACGCAGCGCTCTTTACGGAGGTAGAACAAACGCTTTAAAGTTGAGGCACTCTGCAGCTCCTGATGAAACTGTGCACTATGTAGATGTCACCTCTCTGTACCCCTATGTAAACAGCACGTGTTCCTATCCGGTGGGTCATCCTACTATCATCTACAGGGATTTTGAGGATCCCAGAAAATACTTCGGCTTCATCAGGGCTACAGTCTACCCTCCTCGCAAGCTGTTTCTTCCAGTCTTACCTTACAAAGGTGTGGGAGGTAAATTACTGTTTCCACTCTGTCGTACCTGTGCAGACATCAATTACCAGGACGGCCCATGCACTCACGACGATGATGCCAGAGCATTAACCGGGGTCTGGGTCACGGTAGAGTTTAACAAAGCTTTGGAGCTGGGGTACAGAGTGAGAAAAATCACTGAAGTGTGGCACTTTGATAAAAGTAGTGACTCCCTGTTTGTAGACTACATGCAAACGTTTCTAAAAGGGAAGCAGGAAGCTTCAGGTTACCCTCCAGAGGCGACGGATCAGGCGAGCAGAGAAAAATACATCAGAGACTATCACGCCCATCAGGGGGTCATGTTAGATGCAGACAAGATTGCGGTAAATCCGGCCAAGAGACAGGTAGCAAAATTGTGCCTCAACAGCTTCTGGGGAAAGTTTGCGCAGAGACACTCTCTGCTCCAGACCAGCATCGTCTCTGATCCTGAAGATTTTTTCAGCTTTCTGTTTTCAGGAAAATATCATGTGGAGTACTTTAACGTGCTCGATGACAAGAAAGCTCTGATTCAGTGGAAATACCGAGGCGTCCACCCTCCGGGTAAAACCACTAATATTTTCATCGCCGCATTCACCACAGCATACGCTCGTCTGAAACTCTACAGCTATCTTGAAAAGCTGCAGGACAGAGTTCTCTACTTTGACACCGACAGTTTGATTTATGTGCTGAAAGAAGGTGAGACGCCTTTAGAAACAGGTAATTACCTGGGTGATTTGACGGACGAATTGGGTGGCGACAGCATCAAAGAATTTGCTTCCGCGGGTCCCAAAACTTATGCGTATCAGACAAAAAATGCAAACAAGGTGGTGATGCGCGTGAAAGGCATTACTCAAACCAGAGAATACGCAGACAAGGTAAACTTTGACAGCTTCAGCGACCTGGTGGAGGGTTACCTGGATGGTTCTCGAGAGGGCGTGATCACCGTCACCCAGAACAACATACGGAGAAATAAAAAGGACCTCATGCTAAAAAACCTGGCATTTCCAAAAAAGCTCCGCGTCGTCTTTGACAAACGGCGTTTGTTACAGGGCGGCAATTCACATCCGTTTGGTTATTAGATTTCTTTTAGTTTTGTTTGTTTGTTTGTTTTTTTTTATTTTTTTTTTTTTTATTTTTTTTTATTTTTTTTATTTTGTCAGTCATGGAGGAAATTTATTTTCAACCCTCCTTTCAAACTCCTTTCTCATGTCAGGTTGTGGGTCCCAGTGGGTGTGGGAAGACCTACTTTGTTAAAAAAATATTACAACACTGTCAATACGTTATGGATGTTGTACCTGAAAATTTTGTATGGATTTATACTTCTTTTCAACCCATGTACAGTGAACTGCAAAAGTTGATTAAAAACAAAATTCATTTTGTTGAGGGTCTGCCTGATTCTTTTGATGATGAAAACTTGTTTCCTTCTGATAAAAAGCATTTAATCATTTTGGATGATGCAATGGTCCAAGCCTCCGATCATCCTGAAGTCGTTAAACTTTTTACTCAGCATAGACATCACAGAAACATGAGTGTTATGATGCTGACTCAAAATGTGTTTCACCAGGGAAAATTTAGTCGCACCATTAGCCTTAACAGCAATTATCTGGTTATGTTTAAAAACCCGCGAGACAAACTACAGATAAAAATATTGGCTCATCAGATGTTTCCCTCGCAAAAAGCATTCTTTTTAGAGAGTTTTGAAGATGCCACTAGAGATGCTCATGGGTATTTAATTGTTGACCTGACACCTGGTTGTCCAGAACGATACAGACTGAGGACAGGTATACTTCCTCACGAGAGGCATACTGTTTATGTTCCAAAAACATCGGCTTAAATTACCATGTCAGCACGTATAAAAAGAAATGCTCTCTTACTTCGGGCTTTATACCACGCCCCACCCAAGAAACAAAAAGACATTCTCCTTCACAGCTCTCCAGACTTTATCCAAGCGCTGTGTGAGATTGCTTTAAATCTTTTAAAGGGAAACATCCCCCTGACTCCTTCTCAATACAAAAAACTGAAAAAGCAGAAAAAAATCATCAGACTGTTGGCGGATAAGAAAGCCGGCTTAAAACGTAAAAAGCTGGCTCTTAGCAAACAGTCGGGCGGGTTTCTTTTACCTTTACTTTCTGCAGCCATACCGGTGATCGGTGATCTTTTAGGAGGGTTGATAAGAAAAAGAGACTGAAATGACCCTGAAGAAAGCCCATAAAATGTATCTGGTATCACCGCAGCAGATCAGTCGGTTAACACAGCCGACTGCATCCGTCAGAGAAACGGCCGAAGAAAATTTGGACGATAGAATGAGAGCCGTGTTAGACGAACCGGGGCTGGATCCTTATGAAAAAATTAAAAAGTACCAGGCTTTACTGCAAAGATATTTAACCTTTTTGAAGCAGGATCAGAAAGACCAGCAGAGAGTGACTCTGACTTTGCAGCGTATGGAAGAGAGGCCTAAAGATGCAGGCCCCCAGGGTGACGGAGGGGACACCAATGGTGCTCGGGCCCCCCTTCCTCAGGGTGTTCAGGCATCTGATGATGATGATGATGATACAGCCGGAGAGATTTTGAAAAGCCTTCCCTCACGCGATCGCAGAAATGCTGAATACATAATCAGGAAATTATCCAGGAGCGATGCTGGCTGGAATTCGAAGGGGGAATTTATTTATAGGGGAAAGACTGTGAAAGGGTCTAACATGATTGATTTATTCAAACACCTTTCATACCCTTATAAAAAATCCCAGGCCTCACCGCCAGAGGGTTGGCTTAACACTAGGAATACCAGAATTTTCTGGCCTCCCTGGGAAACCCAGAGAGGCCAAAGTGGTCCAGTGCTTTTGAATACACAAGTCGTTCTCCTACAGCCAGCCACCTTTCATTTGTAAATGCAGCCGATACCTTCCAGCTAGTTGGTTCATGCATACCTCTGAGGGGGAGGAGGAGGCTTGAAAACAGCTAGGGACTACTTTGAGATTTCCTCCTGAGTTTGGCAGAGAAGATTCTTTCCAAACACAATGAACTTTTTTAACCATCACAAATTGTGATGTAACTCCCAAGGTTTGACTGGGACCCAGTTGAGACTGACAGGTTTCCCACAATCTCCAATGTTTGGAGTTTCCTTGTTGCAAACTGCATTTGGTCCTACAATCCAGGCAGGCACATCACCACAGACAGCTGTTCCCAACAAAGTCTCGCTGCTGTTTCTTGCAATACATTGCAACAAAACCAGACAAGGTTAGGATAAAGTTCTGGGTGGCATGTGACCTGAAGACTAAATCTGTGTGCAGCATGAGCCCCTATGTTGGGAAAGACTCCAGCCATGCCAAGGGAGTGAGAGTGGGAGAAGATGTGGTGATAAAGCTGATGGAGCCGTTTCTGGACAAAGGCAGAACAGTAACAACAGATAATTTCTTCATGTCTCTGGCACTCGCCAAACAACTCCTCTGACGGAAGACCACCATCCATGGCACAATGAATAAGATTCGTCGGGAGCTGCCCGGATCAGCCAGGCAGACTGAATTCTGTGCATCATCAATAAATCACAGGAAGAAATGAAAAACATAAACTGCGTCAACCTCTTACTTCAGTTTTACATTAGATGCTGATTCAGTGTTTTATTTTCTACAAGCACATACAGCGCCTTGCAAAAGTATATTTCCCCCTTGAATTTTTTGACCTTTTGTTAAATTTCATACTGCAAACATAAATACATAAAATTGGCAAATCGGCCAGGAAGACTCTTTCCAAAAAGACTGAATTTTTTGTAATCCCAAGTTTTCTTTTTTTTTTTTTTTTCCTACCTATGAAACTCTTCCCCTTTTCCCCTGATTTTCAGTGCACAGCTCAGCGGCCGATCGCTGGCCTGCTTTTCTTTTGTAAACGCAGCCGATACCTGCCGGGTTGGTGGCTCATGCATACCTATTGGGGGGGAGAGCCAGGGAGGAAGATTCTTTCTCCAAACAATGGATTTGTTTTGTGTGGTGGGGGTTTGGGGGCCAGAGTGTGAGGGGGAGCAAGGCACTTCAGTGCAGGGGTAGCCTTGTGAAAAGGCCACCTCAAACCTCCCCTCAGCAGAAGGACTGATTTTGTGGCACAGAGAAGAGCGGAGTTTTGCGTTTGTTTCTCTTACAGATCATTGGAATCATTGCAGACCAGTCACATCTGTTCTAAGATCAGATTGCACTCAGACTCTGTTTAGTCATGAGCTCAACATTTGATCATTTAGGCATCAGACAACTTCTGAAGCCACTATGTGAAAAGGGGGTGAATCATAATGTATATCCCACTTTTCAGGTTTTTATTTCTAAAAACAAGTTTAAATGTTGTGCAAATTTCATTTCACTGCACAGTTGTGTCCCATTTGATGTTGGTTCCTCACAAAATATGCCAATTTTATAACTTAATGTTCAAAGTATGAAATTTAAGAAAAAGGGCAAATAATTCAAAGGAGGTGAATACTTTTTCAAGGCACTGTACATACTATGTTATAACAAATATTGTTTTCATACACAGCACCCACAGATGCACTGTAAAATATATCTTATATCTAACTATGAAATACACACACTAATAAAATGTGCAAACTCCCCAATTCTCGTGCAAAATGATACCTTACATCCACAACAAAGTTTTCTCTTCTGAAAATGGTCATTTGTGTCAAAGTGATATAAACTATCACATGAAGAGTTTTAGAAGCATCAGCTGAACATTGGTGTGTGTGCTACACTTCTCCCTCTGTTTGGGCCTCATTCCTGCATGATGCATTGCGTAGCGGCTGCATTTACAAATGAAAGGTGGCTGGCTGGAGGACTACGACTTGTGTATTCAAAAGCACTGAGCCACTGTGGCCCCTCTCTGGGTTCTGGGATGGGTTGGGCCAAACCGGCCCCTGCTTGGTAAACCTAGTGTTAAATTTCTGAATACTCTGTCAGAGCTGAACATTCCTGCATCTTCTATGAGTAACCCACAAGCCCGCATTCAATACCAGCGGATCAAGATGGATGCGGATGGAGCCTCGGTGCAGGACATTCCGACTGCCGTAAGGAAAAAGAAACTGATACTATCACCACGATGGGTGACACCCCGGAAAGAAGGAGAGGAGGAGGAGGAGGAGGAGGAGGAGAAGGAGGAGGGGGAGAGCCCCAGACAAAAAGAGACCCGACTACGACGCGGGATAAGAAGAAGAAGAAGAATAATTTTGTCACCCAATTGGGTTTCATCATAATTATTTAAATAAAAAAAAAATGTCAAAATGTTGTCTTTTTTAATAAAAAAGTTTATTCATCCATTTTATGTCTACAGTTTTTTTTCAAAACATGCACGCTTAAAAAAAGTAATTTATTCAAATAATAAAAGTTAAGATGGTTAAGAAAAAAGTTTATTCATCAAAATGTGAAAACATGCGATTCATAACATACATAATATAAAATATAAGAAAAACAAAGACTAAATAACTAAAAAAAAAAATAAAAAAAAAAAAGGTAACAGAGCAAACAATTCAATAGTCCTGACAACAGTATTCGAAAAAATGGAAAGAGCAGTTCCCCTGTTTGATGCTTCCGTCAGGTTTCTTGACACAGCGTTTGTATTTCTTCACAAAGTTGTACACCTTGAGGTCGTTTTTCATCACATCGTCTTCGTACAAGTCCAATACTTGTTCAAAGGATAACCCGCAGGCACGCTGGCAGAGATAATAGATGCAGTGATGTCCACAAAAGGATGACAGGACGTGCTGCAGTTGCAGGTTATGATATTTGATGTTTTGAGAATATTTTTCCAGAAATTTTAAAATGCTTTGGGGGTAATGAGCAAAGTCTGGCGGGAATCCGTAAGAGTCAAAGAAAGTGGCTTCGCCATCTTTTTCCAGCGTTAAAGATAACCAATGTTCCCCAGGCATGCTGGCGGGGTGTGTGTTGACGATAAAGTACGCGGGTCATCTGAAACCCGGAGTCAATGAGGGAAGCTGATCCGATGGCCATACCCCACAAAACACATCTCCCAGCAGGCGGTGTAAAAGACTCTGGAGTTGAAGGCTGTCCATGTTCCGAGTTAGTAATAATCCACCAGGACCTGTCTTTTTGAGTCTATCTCCAGAATAGAATCATAACAGGCATACACAATTAGTGTAGTGGTCTGTGGCAGCGGTACTCTGAACCTCATTTCTAACCTTAAATTACCGTGACACATGGGGGACAACTCATCGTTGTCATCAGCGGGGTTAAGATTGAAAGCAAACAGAGAGTACCCATTGTTAAATCCCTCACGGTCGATGCTCAGGGGTAAATCTTTCAGGTGCCTACCCGTGGCTAGAAACATATTGTAAAACTCTCTGACGGCTGATCCGTTGTTGAATTGCGGTTGGAAAGCTTTTGCAGGAACCTGTCTTCCATCCTGACAGAGAGCCAGGTACTCTACGTCGTTGTGGAGGAAATTGAAGGGTGACAGATCTCTTCTCCCTGTGAAAGCTTCATGATGAACCATGCCGAGAACGACGTACTTAGGCATAGAACCCAGGAACAGATTCTCCTGGTTGCATATCCTGGAATTTGCAGGGATTGAATATGTTTTCACGTTGACCCGGGAGAGGGGGTAGAGGGCATTCCCTTTCAGTAAAGCTGCAGCATGACCTAGTCTTACAGCTGGGGATACTGTGACTTTTTTCACAAAGAGAGAGGCTCCTAGTATCCTCAGACGGAAAGTGGAGTCACGGGCGCAGGTGAGACAAAAGGCATCGCTGGCACGCGTCAATTTGATTCTCAAGTCCACAGAGTTCAGCATGAGCCTCTCACAGAAAAATATGTCCCCGTGCAGAGGACCGAGAAGATGTAATTCTCCCGATTGACTAGTAAACTGGGCTCTTTTATTGAGACCCCTGTTCGGTCCGTTAGTAATCACAATAGAATCAATGGCCCCTGGGGTATCCTTGTAAAAAAGACCCGCGCTAAATTGGCTTTTCAGCGTATCTTCCGAAAAGTTGAGTAGAGCCTCAATCATAGCGCGGTATGGATGAGTGGCCCTTGACTGCGAGATCAGTCTGTCTCCCAGAATGACATCACATTGGTCAAAAATTGTACTCACGGGATAATTGATGAGACCTACAGGCGTGTCATTAGCTAGGTTTGAACCGTCCGCGTTTGTAATTTTAACACGAACGTGAAGCAAGGTGTCGTTAAGATCCAGATACCTTTCTCCATCTCCCGGGATAAAAAACTCAATAGGGCCTCCATCTGTAATGGAGGCCACTGGAGAAATTTCTGTGTAGGTTTTATCCTCGATAGAAAGCTGTGTCATAGGTGCTGAGAACAAGTCTAGCTCAGCCAAGGTGCACTCTGGGGATTTTTGATGTAAAAGAGCCATATTTATTTATTTTTCTTTTAAAATATATCGGCGCTCCTCTCGGACTTCCTCTTTGTCTGAGAGCTTCTCCCGACTGATTTCTTTCTTTTAGCGTTGGAGCGTTTATTAGAGAAGGCACGCTGTCCCGGAGGCCGTCTCTTCAGTCTGCGTGATAAGACCATAATACCCCCAGATCCCTCCTGTTTCTGCTGGTTGGCCAGCTTTCCCACAGCCTGGTTGAATACGTCAGAGGCGATGTTACCGGCGGCTGTTTTAAGATGAGGTTTGGCAATGGCAAAGCCTTTCTTTATTAAAGGGGAAACAAAACGGAACAATCTTGAAAACAGAGAGCCTATACCACGACCATACATGACGGGTGCTCCATAAAATCCTGGTAAATCTCCTCCCACCTGTCTCTCATAATATTGTACAAAGCGGTGAGGATCTTCTCCTAAATCCATCCGAGACATTTTTTATTTTTTTTTATTTTTCCACGATACAGTTTAATGATAAAAACGGGGCCACACCTCACAACGGTCAGATACCCTCGCAGGATGCTTGGTACTGAGCGATATCTTTGCGGGTTGAAGGGTTATATAGACAGGTTTTCAGGTAGCGGGTCTAAAATGGAGCGTTACAATCGTTTTACCATAGGTGAAGTTTGCCGGTTTGTTTTGATCCGTTTTTATCTGGACCTCGATATTTTCAATATGCTGCTTTGCCACAGGTAAATAATAGGCAGGGTTGAAGCGATGTGTGACAAAATCTCCGAATGCACCCTGGATCTCAACGCTTCTCAAAAGCGGCGCATAAACGTCCCCTACTAATTGCGGGCGAACCACATCGCTGTAACAGTAAAGATGATAAAAGCCCGCCCTTAAATCCACGGGATAGGGAGCGGTCTTCTTCTCAAAATTGAACCATTCTCCGGCTTCGAGACCGATCATGTATGCCAAAGGTGGGTAGAAACGTACGTGGGTTTTACCACTCGTCACGAAATCAAATTTCTTCTGGATGTTATTAAATACCAGAGTAATATCGGCATTGACTTTTTTAAACTGAGCATCCAGCTCCAGCTTGAATGGGTGTACGCTGCTGAAATTTCCTCCTTGGATATAATGACGAGAAACTTCACTCTCTGTCCCTGGTTCTTGAGGCTTTCGCCTCCAGTCAAAGTAAGCCTTCTCTTGAGGTACGTTATACCAAGTGTATGGGAATGAAATCTCTGTTAAAGCGACCTCCCATTCTCCTATTAAGTCGATGTGTTGTGCTAAATCCACACGGAAACTGTCGCTCTTATTATCTTTGAAAACTTCCAGGCTGGCGTTGGAGGGTAGGGTGATGTAAAACCCCTTATCCCTTGAACCATACATGATGGAATGATGGTCTGTGTAAGCGCGTGAGGTTTTTTATATATCCTTTAATTCGGCAGCCTTCACCCAGCTGTTGAATTTTTCAGGCCAATTCTTCCAACGTACGAAGACTTGTTTTTCACCCTTTACGACACGATGCTTAAGAATCTTGTCTACATGAAATACTTTGTCATGAGGCAGTTTTACTTTTTGCAACTCTTGTTCATAAAATGATCCTTGGACGAGCTCTCCGTCATAATCTTTTAGTTTGTACACAGGAGGGATGCGAGGTATGCATTCAGTCACCGTAAACACCTCGTCCGTAAAACTCTGCTCATATTTTTTATCAAAAACCCCTCTCAACTTTGATATCCTGACTAGATCCCCTGTTTTAAATTTCATCTCTTTATTTACCTTCTGAGGTGTGCCGTAGAGGTTTTGAAACACTTGTAAAGTATTTTCTTTAGTCACCTGCATAGGGGTCATTTTAATACTGCTGTGATAGCTGTGAATGTAACTCTTTACCAAGTCTTGTAAGACATCAAGATATCGCATCGTGTTGTTTGCTGTAAAATATCTCCACATTCTACCTTTTAGAGTACGGTTGAATCTTTCAATCACAGAAGCCTTGAGATCGCTGGCTGTGGAGAAATGTACGATGTTGTGTTTTTTCATCAGAGTCTCAAATCTCTTGTTAAAAAATTCTTTCCCCTCATCCGTCTGTAGCTTTTTGGGTGTCTGACTTTCCTCAAACACTGATTCAAAGGCCTTTACCGTCTCATCCGCAGTCTTTCTCTTCAGCGTTCTCACATAAGCCCTCTTGGAAAATACATCTATGACGGTTAAGAGATAATTATAACCGTCGTTAAACTCTGCTAAAGCTTGCATGTCACACAGGTCAGCTTGGAATTGATATAAAGGTCTTGGAACAAACACTCTGTTTCTAGGAAAATGTACTCTGACAGGTTTGTGCAGAGTGTAAGCATCCTGTTCGGATAAGAAATATTTAGCTTTCTCAAGCTCTACCGCTTGCCCCGCTTCATCTTGCACCCCCTGACGTAGTCTCTCTATGCCTCCAAAGCTGCCGGGGTGGGCGGGATTGTAATACACTTTTCTCATCAAGTGATTCACAGACATGTTGAAACCCAAATGGGGAAAAAAAGATTGAGCAGAGCTTCTTATTTATTTTTTTTTTTTTATTATTATTTTTTTTAATCATCATCATCATCAATACATTGGTTAAAGAAAAGTATACATGATGAAACCAAAATATGGAAAAAGTTGTAATGTTCAAAAACTAATGTTTTAACAAAGAAATCAAAAAACATTGTTAAACAATTTTAACAGATGTCAAAAAATTCTACTTGTTCAACAACTAATGTTTTAACAAAGAAATAAAAAAACATTGTTAAGAACTGCCACCTTAACGTGGTGGGGGAGTTTGAGAGCCCGCATGATCCCAGGAGCTATGTTGCCGGGGGGCTTTATGCCCCCTAGTAGGGTCTCCCATGGCAAACAGGTCCTGGGTGACGGGCCAGACTGAGAGCAGTTCAAAACCCCCTATGAGAAGAAAAAGAACAAAGGTCGTTACGTCGCCCGGTATGGCGCAGCCGGGGCCCCACCCTGGAGCCAGGCCTGGGGTTGGGGCTCGTAAGCGAGCGCCTGGTGGCCGGGTCTTTGCCCACGGGGCCCGGCCGGGCTCAGCCCGAAGGGACGACGTGGGCCTGACCTCCGGTGGGCTCACCACCCACCGAGGGAACCGTAGGGGCCGGGTGCAGTGTGGATTGGGTGGCAGCCGACGGCAGGGTGCCCGGCGACCCGATCCCCGGACACAGAGACTGGCTCTAGGGACATGGAATGTCACCTCGTTGGCGGGGAAGGAGCCCGAGCTTGTGAGGGAGGTTGAGAGGTACCGGCTAGATATAGTCGGGCTCACCTCCACACATAGCCTGGGCTCTGGAACCCAACCTCTCGAGAAGGGCTGGACTCTCCACTTCTCTGGCGTTGCCCGCAGTGAGAGGCGGCGGGCTGGTGTGGGTTTGCTTGTAGCCCCACAGCTCAGCCGCCATGTGTTGGAGTTCACCCCAGTGAACGAGAGGGTTGCATCCCTGCGCCTTCGGGTCGGGGATAGGTGCCTCACTGTTGTCTCGGCTTACGGGCCGAACAGCAGTGCAGAGTACCCGGCCTTCTTGGAGTCCCTGGGAGGGGTGCTGGACAGTGCTCCGACTGGGGACTCCATTGTTCTACTGGGGGACTTCAACGCCCACGTGGGCAGCGACAGTGAGACCTGGAAGGGGGTGATTGGATCGCACGGCCTCCCCGATCTGAACCCGAGTGGTGTTCTGTTATTGGACTTCTGTGCTAGTCACAGTTTGTCCATAACGAACACCATGTTCGAGCACAGGGGTGTCCATAAGTGCACTTGGCACCAGGACACCCTAGGTCGGAGGTCGATGATCGACTTTGTTGTCGTGTCATCTGACCTCCGGCCGCGTGTTTTGGACACTCGGGTGAAGAGAGGGGCAGAGCTGTCGACCGATCACCACCTGGTGGTGAGTTGGATTCGCTGGCGGAAGAGGAAACCGGACAGACTTGGCAGACCCAAACGTGTTGTGAGGGTCTGCTGGGAACGTCTGGCGGAACCCTCTGTCAGCATGGCTTTCAACTCCCACCTCCGGGAGAGCTTCTCTCATGTCCCGAGGGAGGCTGGGGACATTGAGTCCGAGTGGACCATGTTCTCCACCTCCATTGTCGAAGCAGCTGCTCGGAGCTGTGGTCGTAAGGTCTCCGGTGCCTGTCGTGGCGGCAACCCCCGAACCCGGTGGTGGACACCGGAAGTAAGGGCTGCCGTCAAGCTGAAGAAGGAGTCCTATCGAGCCTTGCTGGCTCATGGGACTCCCGAAGCAGCTGACGGGTACCGGCAGGCCAAGCGAACTGCAGCCCGAGCAGTTGTGGAGGCAAAAACTCGGGTCTGGGAGGAGTTCGGGGAGGCCATGGAGGAGGACTATCGGTCGGCCTCGAAGAAATTCTGGCAAACCGTCCGGCGCCTCAGGAGGGGAAAGCAGGTCTCCGCCAACACTGTTTACAGTGGAGGTGGGGAGCTGCTGACCTCAACTGGGGATATTGTTGGACGGTGGAAGGAATACTTCGAGGACCTCCTCAATCCCGTCGCCACGTCTTCCGTGGAGGAAGCAGAGGCTGAGGTCTCAGAGGTGGACTCGTCCATCACCCAAGCTGAAGTCACTGAGGTGGTTGGCAAGCTCCTCGGTGGCAAGGCACCGGGGGTGGACGAGATTCGGCCTGAGTACCTTAAGTCTCTGGATGTGCAGGGACTGTCTTGGTTGACACGTCTCTGCAACATCGCGTGGCTGTCGGGGACGGTGCCTCTGGATTGGCAGACCGGGGTGGTGGTCCCCCTGTTTAAAAAGGGGGACCGGAGGGTGTGCTCCAACTATAGGGGGATTACACTCCTCAGCCTCCCCGGGAAAGTCTATTCCAGGGTACTGGAGAGGAGGATCCGACCGATAGTCGAACCTCGGATCCAGGAGGAACAATGCGGTTTTCGTCCTGGCCGTGGAACAGTGGACCAGCTCTATACCCTCCATAGGGTGCTCGAGGGTTCGTGGGAGTTTGCCCAACCAGTCCACATGTGTTTTGTGGATTTGGAGAAGGCATTCGACCGTGTCCCTCGTGGTGTCTTGTGGGGGGTGCTCCGGGAATACGGAGTCCGGGGCCCCTTGTTAAGGGCCGTCCGGTCTTTGTATGACCGGAGTAGGAGTCTGGTCCGCATTGCCGGCAGTAAGTCGGACCTGTTCCCGGTGCATGTTGGACTCCGGCAGGGCTGCCCTTTGTCACCGGTTCTGTTCATAATCTTCATGGACAGAATTTCTAGGTGCAGCCAGGGGCCGGAGGGGTTCCGGTTCGGGAACCACAGGATTTCATCTCTGCTTTTTGCAGATGATGTTGTCCTGTTGGCTTCATCGAACCCGGACCTACAGCATGCACTGGGGCGGTTCGCAGCCGAGTGTGAAGCGGCAGGGATGAGGATTAGCACCTCCAAATCCGAGGCCATGGTCCTCGACCGGAGGAAGGTGGCTTGCCCCCTCCAGGTTGGTGGAGAGACCCTAGCCCAAGTGGAGGAGTTCAAGTATCTTGGGGTCTTGTTCACGAGTGGGGGACGGATGGAGCGTGAGATTGACAGGCGGATCGGTGCAGCGGCTGCAGTGATGCGGTCGTTGTATCGGTCCGTCGTGGTGAAGAAGGAGCTGAGCCGAAAGGCGAAGCTCTCAATTTACCGGTCAATCTACGTTCCCACCCTCACCTATGGTCATGAGCTTTGGGTCATGACCGAAAGGACAAGATCCCGGATACAAGCGGCCGAAATGAGCTTCCTCCGTAGGGTGGCTGGGCGCTCCCTTAGAGATAGGGTGAGGAGCTCAGTCACCAGGGAGGAGCTCGGAGTAGAGCCGCTACTCCTCCACATCGAGAGGAACCAGCTGAGGTGGCTCGGACATCTGTTTAGGATGCCTCCTGGACGCCTCCCTCGGGAGGTGTTCCGGGCATGTCCCACTGGGAGGAGACCCCGGGGAAGACCCAGGACACGCTGGAGAGACTATGTCTCTCGGCTGGCCTGGGAACGCCTCGGGATCCTCCCAGAGGAGCTGGAGGAAGTGTCTGGGGACAGGGAAGTCTGGGCATCCCTGCTGAGACTGCTGCCCCCGCGACCCGGCCCCGGATAAGCGGTAGAAAATGGATGGATGGATGGATGGATGGATGTTAAACAATTTTAACAGATGTCAAAAAATTCTACTTGTTCAACAACTAATGTTTTAACAAACGCGTCAAAGTTTAAACATCGCCCAAGTTTGAGTTAAAAGATTTCGGTCTAGAGTTCTATAAAAAGCTGCGTGTAATATTCTGAGCTCGGCCAAAATGTTTACAGGTTGTTTTTTTCGTAAAAGTTCAGCAGTAACATCGACAAACAGAGCATAAAAACACATCAGATGACTCGGTGACATAGATTTCTTTGCCACCTCTCTTAAGAGTTTTTTAAAGTTTTCTGCCAATCCAGATTCAGACACAGACACACCATGTTGTACCATAGAGCTCCACTCTGAAGGTGAAATGGTACAAACTCTACTCAATGCCATTTCCAGTCTCTCATCTTCCCAGGTTCTTGCGCGTCTTGTGGTTGAAGCTTTATTCTCGATAGCTACTTTCAAAAGTTCCATGACCTGACAAAGTTCAGCGTGTTTCTCGATATCCGTCAGACGTTTATTCATATCCTCTGCATCAGGTTCGCAGTTCTCCTTGTTCTCCGACTCAAACAGGTATTTATCAAAGAAGGCCCCCATGTCCATTTTATTTATTTATTTTTTCAGATTGTTTGTTTACTCACAAGTCGCCCATATTTTCGCTGCAGTCTCTAGTGGTCCGTAGCCCAGTCCTCCCTCTCCTTCCAACTCATCATACATGTTTCGCACGGGTTCGGAGATGTCACCCGCTGATTTCAGCTCTCGCAAAAATTTCACGACCGTTATGGCGACGATGTTGCGCTGCACATAAATGTTGTTCAAGGAAAGGTATTTCTGGACAGCCTTAATGAAGTATGGGTTGTAGAGTATCCTCAATAGCTGGGAAAAGTTCTTTGCAAAATCGTCGTATTCCGTGCTCCACAGACACTCATGCTGAAGCTGGCTGGGGTGGTTAACCGCACACCCGAAACACTTCTCCTGCTTGTACTTTTTCTGAGCGATGTTGAGCAGATAAAGCACCGCGGTCTTTACCCCTTTCAGAGCTAAATCCGTCAGCAGGCCGTCAACCTCCGCTTCACCCTCCACCAATTCCGGTTCAGAATACGTCAGCAGGTCGCCGATCTTGACTTCACCCTCCTCGGGTGAGCTAACCTCCGCTTCACCCTCCTCGGCTGAAGCGAGTGTGGTCAGACTAGCAGGAGAGGATTTTGAGTGACAATCGCAATCCCAGTCGTCGTTGGGCTGTTGAGAGGATGAGAATAAAGGCCAATCAACCTCCTCCTTCTCCTCCTGGCTCAAGAGGGTGGGGATAATACGCCTGGATGCACTATTACGAGCAGACATAGCTTGTTGAACGGAGTATCCTTGAATGGTGTCAGATTTTTAGAAAATGTGTGTCTTTATATCAGTTCTGTGCGTCACATTTCAAGGGGTGTGGCACAGCTCTCTGCGGATAGGCCGTGCGTCACTTTTCAGGGGGTGTGCCTGAGGGAGAGAGAGTCTCATTCCAGTCCTTGCAGCTACGGAACAGGTTGTCAATTCTTGCGGAAATTTGCTCCATCTTTTCATTCCATGCAGCCAAAGGAACAAGCAGCAAGGTACGAAACACGCCGCAGTCGGAGTTGAAATGCTCCAAGATGAAATTCCCATCGACCCGGTGAGTAGCACGGAAGAACCATCGAGTCGCTCCTGAAAATTTGGTGGGCCAGACTGCCATAAATGTCGCTTTTCTCTGTAACCACTCTCTGGGATAAGGACACGGTGGTTCTGCAGGAAACTCCAATCCGGAGAGATTGCCGGGATTCACAGTTCTCAGAATCCCCCAATCGTTGGAAGACAAGACGGCCGCATCCACGAAGGGCCACAACTTTTCACGCTCATCCCGCTGGAAGAAACACAACTCCCCCATCTCATATTTGAAAAAGTAACCCCAGATTCCTCTTTTTCCGTAAGGCTCCAAAGACCATTCCTCCCGCAGACATTCCGAAGGAAGTTTCTGATTCCGGCGGAAATACAGTACTTTTTTCCTGGGACCATCGCAAGACTGGGGTTCCTCTATAATCGTTATGACAGTCTCACCAATAAGCCGTGGTCTGTACTCTTCCTCCGATGGACCTGCCATGGTGAATAAATCCACACACGCACACACACACACACACTGCCGAAAATGCTTGAGTCCTCGAGTATCACACAGGAAAAATCGACAGCCTCTTAAGCTGCCTGGGACGTATGTTAATATGGTCGAAGACGTATGAGAACGTGTCTAGAGTTTCAAACGTTCTCACCAAACTTACCTTTTGAAACATACTTAGGTCATACCACCCCCCTTCTTGTTCACATGAATACATTAAAGTCTGGGAACTCACCATCCCCTCGCCCCCACCTCTTCCCCTCTCCCCCACCCCCTTCTCCAGACCCCCCCCCCCCTCCAGACATCCCCCCCCCTTCTCCAGACCCCCCCCCTCCAGACCCCCCCCCCCCCCTGCCAACTGCCCCTCCTCCCTGCACCCTCTCCCCTACCTGCCCCCCCCCCTTCCCCTAAAACAATAGACCTGTCAATCAATCATTTTTTGACATAAGGGGTAGACTCCTTTCTCTCTGACATACATAAGTGAAATTTAGTTTTTACCACATATTGTGATGCCCCCTGCTGGTGATAATATCAAGTCAAACCTGACAGGATAGTGGAGTTCAAGAGCTTTGTATAACAGTTGGTCCCATGATTCTAGCATTTTTCATTGTCAAAATAGAAGCTTTAAAAGAAGCACCAAAGTCAAAGTTCAAAGGTCAATATCTCTGAGCAGGAGCAAATTCAAACTTCCAGTCTGCCATAATCTTACTCCCCTGATCAAGTCCTTTACAATGATGTATCATACTTAGTCTCATGACATATTTTTAATTTTCCCTCCTTTGGAACCAGCCTTGTTTGACATGTACGTTTCAGGGACACATGTGAGGCTCGACAGGATGAAATGTGATTGAACTGAATTTATCTCAAATATAGTGGCCAAATTCTTCATTGCGAACGTTGTTTGAACTTACTGGAATGCTTTGTTGTCATTTTGGGTCTCTTCTTAAAATCTACACAGTTGATCCGCCAATAAACCGTATGATCAGCTGAACATGTGCTACTGGTAAAGTGTAATGCGTGTCTTATGAATTGAGAGTGAAGAAACATATCGATCTGGATTTATTTCTGTTATTTGCCAGCTACCGTGTGACTGCTAATGTTGCTATTCCCGCGAGATCTTGTGTTCTCGCGATATCGACAATCCCGCTCTCTGGATCAATGGTTTTTGTCCACTGACAGTCTAAAAGATGATTTTGGCGCAGGGTCCCGGGCAGATGTGGAAGCACGGATGATTTGGTGCATAAACCTGCCGAACAGATGTGCATATGAGAGGCACGCGGCGGGTTATTGTGCATATCGGACCCCCGTCTTGTTTTTCACTACGATTCCCACGATGCATTGCGGTTCGGTCACGTGAGCAAACAGCCTGCATGCTTGTAGCTAAGCTAGCCTGTGCACACAGAACGGCGACATAAAGCTCCGGGCACATTGTCCTCTTCTAACCTGTCAGTCACCATAATCACTCAATTTTTCCTCCAGTCTCCCAACCGGGAAGCACGGCGCGCGGCTGCACAGCCCAGTCGCCCGCCCGTGCGCGACGAGTGGAACAGGGGAGCAGCGCAGCAGCGCAGCAGCTGAACCGGCTGCCCGCGGCTGAGCTGTCGGCAGTCGGTAACCAGTCGTAGGTGCCTCCTGCGCTGCATGTCCGTTCCTCCCCGGTCAAAGTCGCTTTGTTATGTCGCTTTGCTCACTATTGAACACATTTGAACTGAGAATGTAACTACGTAGATCGCCAATATGTATTTCGACCATACAGAGAGTGGATAATTTTTTTCTCCCCTTTTATATTTGAATGGATATGATCGCGATGTTTCCAGCATTTTCCTGTTCAGCTATGTGGGTGCACACATCTTTAAAATTACCTTCAGCGTGGACAGGGCAATAACAGTAATGCTGGATATTATTTGAGTGTCCGGATAAAAGAAACAATTGTTTATGCCTCGTTTAATCGCGAGGGGGGCGTGGCCAGGCAACTCTCATTGAAATGTATTAGTTTAAAAAGAGTGACGTGGGACACGAAAAAACTGTGCAAATCGTGCTCCCGGAAACGATGCAATAGATTAATTTACGTGACTCATAACACGAATTGCTGTGAGACTGGGTTGCGTATTTGCACACGCACGATTCATTTGAAGTGTGGACGGAGTGGAGTGGGTCTCCTCTCTGCTCTGACTGCAGCAGGGAGCGCTGGGTGAGACTGGCCGCCTGTGAGTGCTTTGGGACGGGGGAGGGGCTCACGGCAGCACCTGCTGCTTGCTGAGGACAGCGGAGACGTCCTGTCACGTCTCCAGAGCACCAGAAAAAGTCGCTAAGTTTGTCGCTCGTCACTTTTGACAAAAAAAAAAAAGTCGCCAAGAGGCTTTGGAAAGTCGCCAGATTTAGCGAGAAAGTCACCAAGTTGGCAACACTGCCTGCCCCTGATTCCAGCAGTGTTTGAGTCCGTGTGCATGGCGGCCGTGTTCTTCCTGTTCGGCAACGCGTATACAGCGTCAATTTACGTCACATCCCCACAATTGAGCGGGAAATTCGGACCCCGAACAGCAACAAATTATTTGGCACACAGCCTGTATAAGGCAACAGACAGATACGCGGATTGGCCTGTTATTTTAGGTTTTTAATGCTTCCCGGCCCATTAGCATTGAATAAACTGGAAATGCATGTGTAGTTTTTCACAAATCTTGCCTTAAAGCTCTGTCCGGAGTTTCCGTTCGTTTCCAACGTATGTATCATTTTTCAACAGAGGTTAAATGTGTCAGTCTGGTTCGATACTACAATATAATATTAGCATAAAGCAATATAAAATTTTATTTATGAGCCCCGCCTTCGTCTCATAGACCCCCATGTTATCCGAAAAAGCGCCGGTCAGCGTCAGCCAGTAGATTTCGAGCTTCCGCATTCTCGTGTTGTCAATCAAAGTGTGGAGTAGCCAGAGAGCACGGCCGCTTGACCAGCAGATGAGAGTTAGCTCAGCAGTAGCCGCCGCGCTTACCTCGGATATATCCATGGTCTGCTGAACATCCACCGTAAACAGCTAAACGATGCTGTAGGATGCTGTAGCACTCGGAGGCTCTCGTTTTCACCCGACGGATAATTCGCGTGCACAATTAAAGGGGCGTGGCTTGGTCGCTCATGAAAGTAGAGGGAGGGCGGAACCTGATATGTTGAATAAAAAAAAAAACTCTCTCTTTCAAAACTCCTGACACGAGCTTTAAAGGTCTAATACACGATTTTGATTTCCGGGTGGACCACATAAATAATTGGTGGGTCTGTTGGTCAATCATTCTGACGAGCTGCTTTCGTAAAGCGGTTCTACGTGCTTGCGCCCAATCAGCTTCTCCCTTTTGCGCATGCGCATTCAGAGTGTTTATGTAGCCGGTGAGCTTCTGAGCTCGTACTTACTGATGGCGAGTCTGACATAATGAAACTGTAACTGTTTCGGAAAAAAAGCTTTATTTATGAGCGAGGCGGATCGCAGAAACTTTAAACAGAGCCGTGCACACCGGAGAAGAGGAGATCGCGCTCGTACACTTCCGCGTTTCCTGGGAGAAGCAGGAGAGCCGGGCGGATGGTCTGGCGCATGCGTGTTATTCAAAAAATGAGTAACAGACGTGGGGCTTCGTCTTTTCGAGAAAATCGTGTATTAGACCTTTAAGTCCCTTTAATTGTTGCTTATTCACCGAGTCACAGCCTCAAATTTTGAGAAAGGGAATAGTTTATTTAAAGGGGCAAAGCGCAGTTTTAACTATTAAATTATCAATTATTCACACCCACACACGTTTTCACCTTTGCCTGATGGGCAGCAAGAGCTATTTTTGCAAGATCGCAGTCGCTCCTATTTTCCTGTGCAGGGCACTGAAGGCACAGAAATATGAGTGATTCGGGTACGAATCGCTCTGAGCATGACGTAATGCGCGCTCCCGCTGGTCTGGTAATCCTTAAGTTTCATTTTGTCCGCCATTACTCTGCCAGATGCTTAGCAGCAACAACTGAGCAGTACTGAGGATGGAGCTTCCAGAAAGTAAGAAAACACCGCTTCTAGCACTGCCACAACTCCAGCACAGACCCCACCAGGCAAAAGAAACTTACATTTTACTCGAGCGCTGCTAAAAGAGCGAAGAAGGAGTTCCCCTCTTCTGTGCATGTACATGGGCACAAGCCACAGACACGAGCTTTTCACTAAGCTACAGTTATGCCTAAGGCCTGCAGGGGTCGGTGTTTCGCATAAAACGAGCAAACTGTGCTGTGCTCCTTTAATACTGCAGCAAAATTTCTTGATCTTAAATCAAATGAAATGTTATCTCTGTTGTGAGTTTTCCCAGAATAATTGTACAGTAAAATGTTGTTTTATGAGTAACCTTATTGTCTTCAACATATTTCAAATTTCACAAAATGATATTTGAAAAATAGGGGCCCGTCTTATAATCAGGGTCGTCCTATATTCGGGCCTGTACGGTACTTCTGTTCAGTCAGTGTTAGGGGTGGGACGAGATCTTGTGTCACGAGATCTTGCGAGATCGAATGCCGCGAGATTGAGTATGTTTATATGCAGGGCCGGCTCTAGGCATAGGCGAACTAGACGGCCGCCTAGGGCGCCACGTCCGGGGGGGGGCGCGGTCTTAGTACAAGGGGCGCCGCGACGCTCTGTGCCCCTCTCTACATCTCTACATTGCCGCGCTGCTCGGCGCTGCTTGGCACTGCTCGGCACTGCTAGGCATCGTTCGGCACCGCCCCTTGGCAGCGCTCGTCTCGGGCTCGCCTCAGGCGCCTCCGAAGCCTGGGCCGGCCCTGGATCAAGTATAAATTTCCCTGAGGAATAGACCTTTTTCACGAAAACCGGAAATACGCAATCAGTGGGTGACTTTTTTTCCGGTCAAGTGCCAAATCCGTTCACTTTCTTTAAGATGGATCGCATTTTCACTACGTGTCTCCAACATTTGCCCAGCATTTCTTTTGCTGATGTGGAGAGGATCGTGGAAGAAAAATCAGTCACAAAAAAAACAAATTTGAGTGGCGAGTTAGCATGTTAGCCTAAGTGCTACTGAACCCTGATAAAGAATAAAAATCATCAGCGATTTTACTTAATACTTGTCTCATTTGCAGCATGACGGACAACCGTTTGTTCTCTTTATGGTTGTTTAAGTGAACGTCTTTTACATCTTATATTAAACGGATGCTATCATTGATTAGCCCAACAGCTAACAGCGTTAGCTCTCTACTAACGTGTTTTTGTGCGTGTCTTATCGTCCTCATATAGAATCAAATGTATTAGATGGCCAGGTGACAGTGAGGGCAAGGTGCTACCGGTCACAGAGGAAAAACGAGGAGCCTCACAAACTAGAGGTTTGACCATAGAGAGCATAATTCCCCTGCCGTTGCAGGATTTTCCTCGCTGCTGTTGCAGCTCTCCGCTGACGTGTTGTCCACCCTAGCCTTGTCTTGCACAAGAGCTTTGACTCCTCTGTTTTTCTTTCTTTGATAGTGCTGTATTTCCATTATGTTGTGTTCATCATTCTTATCCATTTCTGTACAGATGACGCTAGCTGTTGAAAGTGGAAGTCTGATGGCCTTTTCCTGCAGCTGTGCTGCAGGAAAAGGGTTTTGCAACCATATTGTGGCTCTACTGCATCAGACAGCGCATTATTCACAGTATGGCCTGCAGACTGTCCCTCCATCTCTGGCATGCACAAGCAGTCTACAGCAGTGGCATAGACCGAGAACTCAGGTGGGTGTAAAGGTAGTTTATTAGGGGCCGAGCCCTCCGGGCATGGTCTCTATTGTTATTCGTCTGTTTCTCGGTTACTCTGTTTTCATTAACTGCTTCACACATACTGGTCTGATGGGCATTTCCCAAAGCTTAGCTGCTACTTTTATTGGCAGCTATGGGTAGTGGTATTGTCACTCTTGGCACATTTAGCGATATATAGTTTTCAATCAATCAATCAATCAATCAATTTATTCTTGTATAGCCCAGTATCACAACAACAGTTGCCTCAGAGGGCTTCAAGATGTTACATTGGTTGGTAAAAATAAAAACAGTGAATAAGCATAATGTTAATATGAGTTTTAGATATCTATTTATCTAGTTTTAGAAGGTTATATTGTTGAAACTGACAATGATTTCTAAAAATATGAAAGGAGATGAGAGACTCTGAAAGGTGTATTTTGAAAAATGTAAACTGAACTGGTCTATATGCATACATTTTCGTTGTACCAAGTGTACTTTTTGTGGGAGGTGAGGGTGAGTGGGTTGTATGTTGTGTTTATGTTGTGTTGCCTGTGTATTAAAGTTAATTTAAAAAACACACACACAGAGAGACCGTGTATTACTGCAATTCTTGAAAAGTGCAATATTTCACCCTTGATTTCAGGGAATTCATCCAGAAGCTGTAAGTGACGTGGTGGTGCGAAAGCCAACAACAGCTGGCAAGAGCGGTCTTCGGTCCACACTGTACCAGGCATACGCAGGTAATAATATTCAACATTTCACTTTTGCTACAGCTAAATGGTAATACCTTTGTATAATGATGGCCAAATGTGACTACATTTTCCCAGAGTGGAAGCAAAAATATGTAGGGGCTTCAGTGTCTTGTTTTTTTGTAGGACCGTTTCCTGACCCGGACTTGATGTCGGCTGGACCCAAACTGCGTGAGGAACAACCCCAGCCCCTCATCGCTCTTGCATTAGATGGCTTGTCTGAAATAGATCTGGTTCCATCTAAATTTGGCCCTGTCCCACGTGGATGCCCCATGTCTTACCTTTGTCCACCTGAAACATCAAATGATATCATCCAGCACCACTTGGCTCCTGATTTCCCTGTTCTTCCTCTTCCTTGGCCTCAGCGTTCTCTCTCCAACTTTTACTTTGTTCCCACTTTGCACCAGCAATTGCACCTACAGTCATTGCAAGTGTCACTTCAAATGGCCAGTGAGATTGAGAAGGCAACCAGGCAACAATCAAAATGTCCTTTGTGGGTGCAATTACGTCAACCACGGTTAACTGCCAGTCGTTTTCGAGACGCCTGTGCGGATTCAGAGGCTTCAGCACAAGCCCTCGCTGCTAAAATGGTAAGGGGGTCAAGCAAGCAAACAGCTGCAATGAAGCGAGGTTTGCAAATGGAATCAGAGATCCTGTTAAGCTACTCCGAATTCAAACGTGTGAATGTACTTCCTGTTGGATTAGTCATTTCCCCTGAAGCACCCCATCTCGGGGCCAGTCCTGATGGTAGGGTCTACGACCCCTCAGAGTCACCACCATTCGGACTTGTCGAGGTGAAGAGCACCACGAAAGCTGATGCTTCACAGGTTGCACACCTTAACAGGGAAAATGGCTACACCCTGAGGCAGTCACACCGCTACTACTGGCAGGTTCAGGGACAGCTGGCAGTTACCGGCCTTGAGTGGTGTGACTTTGTAACAGATACTCAGACCAATTTTTGTGTCGAAAGAATCTGGCGAGATGATGACTTCATACTCAGAATGAAGGAAAAGTTAGACCTTTTCTACTTCAACACGTACATGAATGTGTTCCTGCAATCGCACTGAGTTGTTGTGAACTAACTGCACCTGTTGTAAATATGTACTGCACTACTGTAAAACATCCTGCCCCCCCATTAACTTCCCATCCACAAATATGAATTACTGGAACCAATCAAAGGACTTTAAACATGAACAAATTATTATATTATATTCTGAATATGACTTTATTTTGTTTTCAAATAGGTGTGGTTCAATTTGAAGTAGTTATAGTAACTGGCCAGTAAGTGGAGCTGCGCTCATTAATATGTTTTGAGAAGCCTGCCGCTCACAGTAAGCCATCAGCTGCGCAGCCACAGAAACGTTACTGTTATATTTTGTTGCTGTACACACACACACACACACACATATATATATATATATATATATATATATATATATATATATATATATATATATATACAGTATATATATATATATGCATATATATATATATATATATATATATATATATATATATATATATATATATATACATACACACACTCATATATACATATACGTGTTGCTCCCGTAGTCCCCGGCAATAAAGATCCACGGGATGGATGTTTAATAGATCGATTTTATTTTCAGTTCTGAACAAGCTTCAATAACGTCTCACCAGCTTCAACTGCTCTCCGACACACACTGTGTCTAGTTTAAGGACGCTCGTTTTTCTGAGAGGCATTCAATATCATCCGGTGCTTCCAGAAACAATGAAATACAATGAAATAAAAACACAGGATATGAATTAAACAAATATAGGGTGCCTATGAACAGCAAAAAAAAAACATTTACAATGGGTCACTCACTCTTGAAATGGCACAAACTGTCCATATCTCTCTCACTCTCCCCCACTTTAGAGATGTCGTCCCGACATGTAAATGTACTTTCTACCTCCTCTTGAAATGACCCAGACAATATGAAATGGACAGAGTACATAGGTCACAACCTGTTTGAGTTACGCAGACTACCGTGCACTGTAGCTGTGTATTCTCCTGAAACATTTCAATTCCACATTCACCAGTCCAAGTCATATAATAGGCAAAATTAAAACCATTGATCATTTCTTCACACACAAGGATATATATATTTTTTTTTACACATTTCATTTACCAAAACAACTTACCTCTGAACACATAGTCGGCCAACATTTTATGTGCATTCCCAAAATATCATCAGTACATTTTCATTGAACTCATACAGGGGGAAGAAACATATCTATCATATTAAACTTTCTATCAAACTGTCCTCTTCTTCTTTTTCTTACCAAGGTCGCCAGAAATCATGAACATTTAAACTCTTGGTTGCAACAACTCTCTCAGTGACACTTGGTTGACCCAGACTGTGATAAGTCAAAGTCTTTGGTTTCTGTCTTTGTCTCTTTAGGTATGAGTGGATCTGTTCTATTTCTCCGACAGATTCAGAATCAGACCCGTCATGCACACCACAAGCCTCCTCTGAGTCCATGTCCTGCCCTGCAGGTTGAGGTTGAATGGGATCTCCCTGCTCATTCTCAACTGTTTGAAAAACCTCACTTTGTGCTGGGATGAACTCGGCGGCTGTGGGATCCAGTGTGGGTGTCTCATGAGGCTCAGGCCATGTTACAACAACATCTGGCCACTCTTCATCTGACTCAACATCACTTTCCACCTGCTGCAATTGTGTCGTGCGCGTTCTGTTCTTTCTGTCCTCGTGTCTGTTCTTTGTTCTGGTTTCCGTTACAGTTTTGTTCACATCTGATGTGAGAGGAAGGAAATCACAGGGCAATAACATATTTCTGTGCATCACCCTTGTCCTGCCTTTGCCGTTCTCTGGCTCTAGCTCAAACACAGGACTGTCTTCACCCTTTTTACTTTTAATGATGTAAATTTTGTCTTCCCAGTAGGAGCGGATTTTGCCCGGACCTCCTTTCTCAGACACGTTTCTCACAAGTACACGACTACCTATTCGCAGCGGTGGGCCGTGAAGTTTCTTGTCATATTGTGTTTTACCTCGCTGTGCTGATTTTCCTGCATTTCTGGTAGCGATGTCATATGCCTCAGTCATTCTTTGTTTCCATTTATTCACATAGTCCTGGTAGGGGCCAGGGCTGTCCTCCTGCTGAATGCCAAACATGAGATCCACAGGCAGCCGGGGCAGTCTACCAAACAGCAAGTAAAATGGAGAGTAGCCCGTAGACTCATTAACAGTACAGTTATAAGCATGGATGACTTTCGGGAGGTGGTTTTTCCAGTCTGTTTTCTGTTCCTCCGTTAATGTTCTCAACATAGAAAGAAGAGTTCTGTTAAACCGTTCTGTCTGTCCATTCCCTTGAGGATGATATGGAGTGGTATGAGATCCCTTAACCCCAGACAGTTCTTTCAGGTGGTGTAACAGTTTGTTTTCAAACTCTCTCCCTAAGTCATGGTGCAGTTTCTCAGGGAAACCAAACCTAAGGCAGAAGTCATTAAACAGTCTGTCTGCTACAGTCTCAGCCGCTTTGTTAGTAGTCGCATAAGCCTGAGCGAAACGAGTATAGTGGTCCATGACTACTAGAATATACTCGTAGCCACCTTTACATTGTTCGAGGTGCAAAAAGTCAACTGACACTATCTGGAATGGGTGAGTACTTTCAATGTTTTGCATGGGAGCACGTGTTTGTCTGTTTGGCTTCCTTTTCTTTAAACACTCACACACATTCATCACAAAGTGCTCAACATCTCTCTGCATTTTTGGCCAATAAAAACGGTTTCGGATGAGGTTTATTGTTCTTTCTGAGCCTAAGTGACCCATTTGCTTGTGCAGTTCATTTAGGACGAGGGGATGGTACACTGCAGGGAGAACCAGTTGATTTTTATTCTGAATTTCTCTGAACAAGATTCCATCCTCTCTTATCTTTAGCTTACTCCACTCTCTGGCGAGTGTCCTGAGTTCAGGGCCCTCGTTTTTGAGTTCATGTGCAGTAGGTTTCTTGTTTGTCTTTACATAACTGTATATTTTGCCAATTACAGGATCCTGTTGCTGAGCTGCACTGATCTCCTCTCTGGGTAAAGGCTCAATCATGTCCAAAAACCTCTCTGCTCCGGCTTGTTGCTGAAGTGTTTCGATCGAAACAGCACTGAATATGGGAGTCTGCTCAGTTTGCTGCACAAGGATGCTTTGCTGTGTGGCTGCTATGGCCTCCTGACTGACTGACTCCGTACAGTGGCTCATATAGTCTTCAAAACTGATGGGCTTCCTAGATAACCCATCTGCGTCTGCATTTGTCTTGCCTGGTCTGTATTTTATGACAAAATTAAAATCTGTCAGTTCTGCTACCCAACGTTGACCGGATGCATTTAATTTTGCTGTTGTTAAGACATACGTGAGCGGGTTGTTGTCTGTATAAACCACAAAAGATGGTGCATGAAACAGATAATCTCTGAAACGCTCACAGACCGCCCACTTTAGTGCTAAGAACTCTAATTTACCTGCATGCATGTGATAATTTTTCTCAGGGGGAGTTAAAGTTCTCGAACCATAGGCGATTACTCTCAGCTTTCCATTACTACGCTGATAAAGCACAGCTCCTAGTCCTGCCTGAGAAGCATCGGTATGTAGCACAAAAGGCTGGTTCAGATCTGGGTGTCCTAGAATAGGAGGATTAGACAGTTTATCAACCAGACATTCCAAAACTTGGTGATGAATCTCAGTCCATTTGACAGGGGCGGATGAGGGCAGCTGTCCCTGAGCCTGTTTGTTTTTACTTTTCTTATTCTTTTTCTGATGTTTTGTCTTTTCTGAGCCTGAAACTGAAGGAGCAGCCAGCAGTTCATATAAGGGTTTGGCTGTACGTGAAAAATCTTGTATGTATGTTCTATAGTAAGATAGGAAGCCCAGTATTTGTCTCACCTCACCCACTGTACGAGGTCGCTTTTCTTTCAGTGCCAGTACTGGGGCAACCTCTGCTGGATCCATACTATGACCCTCTTTTGACACAATCCTGCCCAAGAATCGAACTTTTGGCTTGAACATTTCACACTTTTTAGCAGTAAGTTTGACGCCATGTTTTTGGTATCGCTGTAACACTGCTCTCACATGTTCAATATGGTCCTGAAATGAATTACTGTGCACCAAGTTGTCATCAAGGTAGGGCAGACAAATATCATCTCTCAAGCCCCACAGACATTCTTCCATACTTCTCTGAAATTCAGCTGGGGCGGAGCTTAGTCCAAACGGGATTCTGACCCACTGATATAAACCCCAGGGTGTAATGAATGCTGTGAGAGGCTGGCTTTCTTCGTCTAAAAAACCCTGATGATACGCCTTCCCCTGGTCCAGTACTGTAAACCAGGAGCTACCAGTCAGGCTATCAAGCATGTCTTGTATCCTAGGAATAGGATGTCTGTCTGGCACAGATTTGTGATTTAATTCACGATAATCCACACAGAGTCTGAGTTCTCCTGACTTCTTTCTGACACAGACTATTGGGGAAGAATAGGGCGATTTAGATTTTGTGACCCATCCCCTGTTGATCAAGTCCTCTAAATATGCTTTCACTTCCTGGTGCAGAGGCTTCGGCACACTGATGTAAGTCTTTTGAACTGGCGTCTTGTCATTGAGAGTGATATGCATGCGGAGGGACGGAATACAGCCTACGTCATTTTCATCTCGAGCAAAAGCTCTACATTCCTCCCTGAGCATCTCCCTCACTGCGCTCTGTTCTTCATCAGTTAGGTGATTTAAGGATACAGGAGGATCCCATGTGTCATTTAAGGCACTTTTTGGAGATGATGAGACTTTAACATCTGCATCACTCAGCACTTTGTCAGTTTGTGTTTTGATGGGCTGGAGGGCAGCCGAATAAATCGCTTTAACCCCCTCAATGTGTCCCAAAATAACACGTGGTCCTAATGTGACGTTATGGCCTGTTGTGTTTGTGACAGACACTGGGACTACAGTGGAGTTACCCCGTTTTGCTTTAAACAGTACCTCCTGAATACGAAGTCCTTCCGGCAACGTTTGGTCTACATTCGGGCAGAACAGCATTGCGGTGTCCTCCTCAGCAGGCATGTGTGTTCGGCAACGAAGGGTGGCAACTTCACCTGGACCGAGATCAACTTTCCCTCATCCCGTTTTAACACAAGTCTCTACGTTGGCAGTTTGACTGGCGTGCATCAGCTGGACAAAAGTTTTAGCAGAGACAATGTCAATATCAAAAGCATGGCTCACAATATTCATAGCACAAGCAGTATCTTTTCCATTCGGTTGCTCATTAAGGAGTGCCTCTATCACATTATATCCTATTATAGGATCTTGAGCTACATGAGGGTCACTTGACACCAATACAGGCACTAAAAGACTGGAGCTAGACACATCTGCATCTGCCAATTTAAACTCGACTGAGACCCAACCAATAAAAGGTATTACTGTGTTGTTGGCAGCTAGCCCATTTAAAGATTCTGGTCCTAAGAGTTCCTCTATCCCTCTAAGAGTTGTATGAGGTAAGTGCTCAGTTCTCCATTTGTCATTTATTACAGTCGCCTGTGCACCCGTGTCCCACAGTCCTGTCACTGGAATCTGATCAAAAGTACACCTGACCATCTTACGTTTACCAATGAGTCTGATAAGTTTTCTCCCTTGCTTATTCACCAGAGTATTGACACTCCCGATATGTGATGACCATCTGTTTTCCTCTTTCTCATCCAAATACTGTTCAACTACCTTCACTGCTTTGCATATGTGTTTATGTTCCTGCCAATGATGTGTCTGACATGTTTTGGAACAGTATCTTGCTGTAGAGCACCCTTTACAAGTCTGAAGCGGCGACTCATGTTGCTCCTCCTGTCGGCAGTTACAGCAATGCCGGGACTCCTGATGAGGCGATTGGGTCACTGCTGGTCCCGCGACAGTGGCCCTCTGTCGTTTCCCTGTGGCGGACGTGGAGCTCTGCATCCTCTGGATATGTGACCAGATTGGCCACACTTGAAGCAGTGGGTGCAGTTGTCCCCTTCCCCGTTGCTCTGGCAGGTCTTGCAGCCTCTCCTCCTCCGGGCACGCACATCCTCTGGTAGGTTCTTTGTGGACTGGAACCTTCTTGGATTAAGGGAAGTCTGGACCATCTGCTTCACCTCAGCCACCTCTGCTTTGAGTTCAGCAACTAGGGCTGTTACTTCTGTGGAGGCCCGGTCCGTCTTTGTGTTCTCCTTGGTTGGGGCGGTGCTGTTTTTTTGGTTGCTGCACGGTTCATCGAGCGTCAGCAGTTCATTGATCTTGGGTGCTTTATTATTGTTCCTTCTTAACTTCATCAGCCTTTCTGTTTCGAGGTTGGCCGCTTCATTCAGTCTCTCAATTAAAGCTTCATCAGTCACATCCGGGTTGTCGAGAAGTAATTTAAGCTGGAACTTGATGTTATCATTGAAAAGACCAGTTCCCACTGACCTCAAGAACTTCTTTTTGACCAGGTCTGCACCAAAGTGGTCAGCTTCTTTTCCCTTTGAGGCATACAGCAGCCTGTCTTTCAGTTCAATGGCCCTGAAGAGAAAGTCTTGAGGGGACTCTTTGGGATCTTGAGAGATGTTCATCAGCTTTTGGAATAAGTCCGAAACATCATCTTCTCTGTAATGTCCTTTCAATATTGTCTTCAGCTGAGTGAGAGTCAAATCCGTTTTAAGTTCAAGCATGTCTCTGATTTTGAGTCCAGGGCTGATGGCTCTGATCACGGCTTCAATGACTTCTGACTCACGGTGACCCTTGCGAAGTCCACTTTCCATCTGATGGAGCAGGTTGGTGTATGACAGCTTATCACGCTGTCCGCCTTCACCTATTTGCCCGTTGATGCGGAATTCTCGGCGGATGGTCACTTCTGGGACTCTCCCACTTGAGGTGCTCTGGCTCTCGAACGGCGCGGCAGCCGCCATTTTATGCTTCTCTCCCGCCTGGCTGTCCCCCTGTGGCTCTCCGGACCTGCTAGCTTGGTAGCCAGGGCAGGAAAAAAACCGCCATTCGCCAGAATTGCCTTTTTGCCCTGTTTCAGAAGCACTCGTAGCTGATAAAAGTTCATTGACATATTGGACGGCCTCAGCTGGTTTGTAGCTGTTCTCAACTTCGTCCAGTTTATGTTCAATCACTTTCATTACATCTCTGCGGCTTGATTTCTTCAGTGACTCCTCCATCTTCTCATCCGTAATGCATTTCAACAAGTTACAGACCTCCACAAGCTGATCCTTGCTCCTGTGACACAGTGCGACGGTAACTTGATCCCTCAGAGTTTCCATATCAAT